>NC_031982.2:24541782-24841782 GCF_001858045.2 Oreochromis niloticus
GTTGAGGCAGCTCTAAAGCTAAAAAAGGGGATCCAACCCAGTATTGGTGTCTGCTTTAAAAAGGATCCATTTTCTGATGGTGTATTTTGGTCTCTTTTTTTGCTGCGTGGTAGCCAAAAACCGCCTCATGATGCATTAAGGGGATAATCCACCAATGTCACTACCATCACAGACTGTAACAACTTCATTACAGAACTACCCAAAATATATTTAAGCTACTTCCTTCCCCTAAAATATGAAAGCGGGAGGAATGATGATGATTGATTTGAAACAACTTTCATATTTTATCTTCTATCTTAGCCAACATATTTTTTTAAGTTGTTTTTCATGACCAGCAATAAAGTCTGTTTGCCTTTGTTAAGCAGCTTAAACATTTAACAAATAAAAATGGTTAAATGTTATCTAATGACCAAGCTAGATTACATTTTAATGCTTCAAGTATTCAATGTGCATTGATATTTCCTGCAGGGACAAGCTAATGTGCAAGCTCTCATCCCTTATTTTACTGCATTAAAGTCATACCGCCGCGACCCGCTGGCTAGACAGGCCCTGATGAGCAATGTCTGAGACGATCAGTCTGGTCATACTGCGCCAGACTCCACCTGCTCTAAATGTAGATAACCATTGTTTAGCTGGACAGAAAAAAAGATATTGTAGCTAGTTGTTACAGCCTCTTGTACACTATGTTTTCTCAGAGAGCCTCATTGTGGTAATGTGCACAACAATTTGTTTTGGAAGCATAAGCTATAGTTCTCATTACAAAAACAAGACAGGACGTGAAGGGGAGGGCGTGGAACAGACCTTCACTGATCTCCACTGGTGGTAAGGGTACGTGAGAAAAGCAAATCCTTTCACTTTTTTGTGGTTAATGGACATATCACTTTAATACTCAGGCTGGTAGCCCTTTAAGTTATTACATTTACATTTATTATCTTACAGGTATTACATCATCTCCTAACTACACAAGTAAAAGATGTTGGAATAAAAAGACTGTATATAGTGTAGTTTAATTACTTTACTATATCCACTAAATATAAAACTTTGTTTTATGACTTGTCCACCGAGAGACTGAATGAGGAAGCAGCTGTCTGCTTTCTGTATACAAGTGTCACTGTGTGTTGTTCTGCTATGTGGAAAGCACGCCCACTTCGTCACTGTCACTATTTATGTATGAATTCAGCAGAAAGTTCTCATTAGTGTTCACGACTGCATGTTTATATTTGTGTAGCGTATTGTAAGTGTGGGCATCCAGCATGAAAGCAGTTCAATGAAAGAAAAGTCAAATGGGTGATCAAGTTGGGTCCAATTCCCACTGGGAGGCAAAACCCACAAATCCCCAGAGGGAACAACCCAGACTCTAATTAAGAACTTGCTTTTATGTCTGTATTTGTGAATGCACACAGACCAATATGTATGCCTGAGAGAGCGCTGCAGATGTGCGTTTGCGTCGCTGCGTTCACATCCTCATAATTTCCTCTTTTTATTGTGCCTTAGATTGTTTTTCAGTTGGCAGTGGATGATATAGAGATTGTATAGCTTCAGCTCTGTGACAGAAGTAGTATTTGAATCCTTTATGAAAGTAAAATGGCTACTATACCATTTACTACAGAGTAAATGTCCTACATTGTTCAGAAATATTCATGGGAAAATGTACTTGAAATGTAAAAAGTGAAAGTGCTTGTTGTGCAGTTCCTGTAAGTGTTATATTTCTGGAAAAATGATACTGATGCAAAAACTTGTTCCTGTGGATGGTCAAAGTGAGCTTTTTTTAATAGTGGTGACTATTTTAACCTGAAGCATATTTTTTAAGCTTATTACTGCTTATATATGTCGAATATATGTTGTGGGGTCCTTACCCTACAATATAAAGTGCCTCAAGGTGACTGTTGTTGTAAATTGGCTCAATATTAATTGAGTTGAATTGAAATACTAGTCTGCAAAGTAACTGTAGCCGCTACATAAATATCAGAAAGTAGAAAAGTGAAACATTGTTTAATGTACACTGTTGAACTGAGATTCAAGTCACCGCTCTGTCTAGACACATTTAAAGTATATACACACGCACAAGATTCTGAAATGTTGAAATAGAACATGGCAGAGTGATAATGTTTGTTTTTAATTCTTGGAGCGTGACCTATGTTGGATTTTTGTGGCCGATCCTGTTTCTGTAGCCTAAAAGCATTCTGATATAGATATTTTCAGTTTGTGTCTCCAGCTCTGTAGCTAACACGCAAGACATTACTTTAGATTCAGGATTCAAGATTCAAGAGCTTTATTGTCAATACAGTAGTATACACAGTATACAGTGTACCGAAATGCTGTTTCACCCTAAGCCCCCCATGGTGCATTTATAAATATATAAAGGATATATCTCCAAGAGATATAAAACTAGGAATTACAAATAAATAACATGCTAAGTTTCGGTAAAAATTAAGGGATAAAAAGGTACTAATTACTAACTATACAATACTATAATGGTAACTATACACCACCAAATGGCACATATCAGACAATATATGCACGGATGCCTATATTGGTGGAAGGGTTGGTGGAATGTTTTTTTCAGTGTTATATAGATGATATTTTTAGTAATGATTTGTTATTTGTATTGTAAACAACGATTGCCTCTATAACACATTAGGTAAATGAATGGAGCATATTGGCGAACAATATAGGCTTCAGAAATTGTTTTTAAAATTTCTTTATTTTAAACAATTTTTAAACAAATTAAAAGGTCCACTTATGAGATTTGGTTGCTGTGTGCTATGCTTGGCGCAGAAGTAGATTTTAAGAACATTGTTAAATGAATTCTTGACCATTCAGTTAAAAATGGTCCTACTCACATTGAAAACTCAATTTTAGATAAGACTTAATTTAGATTAATTTAAACAACTTTTCTATCGTGCCCAACTTTTTAAGAGTCAGTTTATTTTAGAAATTTTTGTATCTATTTTCAAATCTTTTTCTCAAACACATTATTCATATAATAATTCAAGTGATTATAAAGGCAACAGATTAAACCATTTTGAAAATTACATGTTAGAGCAACGGGGTTGTACACGCTAACATGGCTTAATGGATGACATACAAGTAAATGCTCAGGACCGCAGATATATTTTTTATTAATATTTTAAATGTTTGTAGAATATGTTTGTTTTAAATTGATTTTTTTTTATGGTAACAGGATTGCAAGTAACAGACTGAGCACTGTTAGGGCAAAGTGCTAGTGTTAGTGTTTTCATGGGAAAAGATGCTAGCAGTGGAAATAAAGCAAGGAAACTTTGAATTTGATTTGTGTTCTTTGGGGAATATGGGTAAGAGTGTTTTGCCTTGATTGGCGTGGCACACTCCATCTAGCCAGAAAGGATTGGAAAAATACGAAATATGTCAAAGAGGGCCTTTAGTGTCCCCATGGTGTTAGCACAAGTTGCATGTCATATCACCATGTTGTCTCTTCCTTTAAATGAGTTCCAGTAACAGTGCTGCATAATTACTGTTCTTTAAAATATGTTGATGTAAAAAAAAAAAAAAAAAAAAAAAAAAAAAAGATTTAAAACTGTAAGCGATAAGTGTCAACTATTTTTTTTTTTTTTTAAGTGGGATTTCTAAGTCATTTTAACATCCTATTTGGTTACAAAGAAGTTGAGAAATTGTTCTCAAAGAACTGTTTTGTATTTTAAGGCTTTAAAAAAATTATCTCAGGAAAAGTGCAGTTTACACAACAAAAGTATGCTTTAGTCTTTTTGCGCATGCATTATTTCCAAATTCATGGGTGGGACAGAAAATACCCTGCAGACTGTGGAACGGCCCACAGACACCTCTGAAGTGCACAATCAGTTGAGCACATCATCCTTTCTTTGTTACATTCCTCCACTGATTGACTTTAATTTAATCTCATGTCCTTACATAGAGATGACTCTCAGTGCCGTTCGTCACTAAAACAACAAACCTCGTGTCATTAATTGCCCTGCTGTGCGCGTGCATGTGCGTGTATGTGTATTGGGAGGAGGGTGCTGCTAAAATAATGCCCCGGCTGTCCTGATATCCCACAATTCTACTCTCGGCTGCATAGTGGAGTTTGATAGGCTGGTGGAGAGGGGAACTGCAGCAGAGTAGCACCGCTGTCAGGAAACAGAAGCCCACTACGAATGCAACTCGCATAACCAGCTGAACGAGGACGCTGTGTCTGGTAATAAACCCATTTTCTTAGCTGTTTCTCTTTTGTACCATTACACCGAGGCTCACTTAGAGAAGATGCAAGTTTCGCGGCTTGAACGGCTCTTTGTGAGGTTTTGTCTCGTGCCACATTTTCGATCGCGTGCTCACAGCACCCGCGGCCGATGACAGATGATTAACATTAGAGTACAGTTTTACTGTATCTACTCAGGCGGAAAAAGTCTAGTGGACGTGGCTAACTGAGTCAGAAATGCGGGTCATATGGTTTTCTTTCTTTTTTTATCCCCCTGTGGTTTCACATTGTAACCATTCGGCGCGTAACACTGAAGCAGAAAATGTTGCCTTTTGCCGACTGAGCTGCCTGCAGCGGTGGTTAATCTGAAGCTAAAAGTCGGGGTATGCACGGATATTTTAAAGAAGCGCACCGCTTAAGGTGAAGCTGGCTAACGTGCTCAAGTTTCGGGGCCAGAAAGTGGGTGAA
Source organism: Oreochromis niloticus (assembly GCF_001858045.2). NCBI lineage: Eukaryota > Metazoa > Chordata > Actinopteri > Cichliformes > Cichlidae > Oreochromis > Oreochromis niloticus. The sequence continues at coordinate 24,546,440 of NC_031982.2, forward strand.
ATGGGTGAAACGAGACGATACAGATGCTTGTCCGACCTTTAATCCCTCCCGTTTTTACATCAGTGAAGGAGAGCGCTGAGTCACTGGCAGGCACTGTTACAATTTGCAGACAATTAATGGATTAAAACTGTCAGATTATCCGAGGTTAAGACGACATACTTCGGTGTTTTTGATCTGCAGTGCGGTAGGCGTGGTTAGGGGCAGGATGACACGGTCTGGATCCTCTTTTAGCATCCTTACATCCTTGCTGCCACAGCATGCAATGGCTGGAGTCTGACTTGACAATTTAATTAAGATGCACAGTAAGCTGCTGTTGCAGTAGCATTGAGAGGCAAGAACATTGTGGGCATTGTAGGCAAGGATTCATAGTTCGTTTACTTAGGCTGCACCTCTGTTTACAGCTTTAGTTTGCACAGTGACAATGGAGGAGGCAGTCTTTTCATTTCACTCAACAAAAACTGCTGACACCATTGATTTTATATGAGGAAGACCCAAATTTATATTGGTCAATATTGTTGAATCATGATTTTTGGCTTGTATTTATACATATATAAACCATAATTTGTCTCATATACTTCAGAATAAGATGCTCTGACATCTGTAGCTGTGATACAAATGGTGACTCTCATGTCAAAGGCTACAAAGATGAACAAGGACCATTTGTAACTTTTTTTCTACTTCTAAATGTCACTGATCAGTTATTTGTCCAGCTGTGTTTGTGTATATATAATATAATGTAAATATGTCTAGACAGACAGGTGACTTGATTATGGCACTTTCATCATCAGGATTTTGTAACACAAAAATTAGAAATAAAATCACACGAATAGCTTTTTAATGATCTGATCATTACTAAGACATATTTTTAATAGTAAACCACATGATTATGGCTCTGCTAGCTCACTCAGACATCAGTGTAATGGCAAATTGATGATCTTTGTACTTTTTTTGTCTGTAACAGCTCATCAAGCTGGATTAGGTTGTAGAATAATGTTACCTTTAAGTTCTAGTAGACACAATGCCATTTAGTGACTGCTCTTAATGGGAATGCACTGGTATTCCATCAGTATTTTTCAAGTTAGTCATTCTTGGCCTAGGTCTGAGTACTGTCCAGTGAGCATAAAAGTAATTTAAAAAAAATAATCAGCAAACGTACCTTCAAATTTACACAGTAAACAACGTAAACGGGGAAATAAAAGGTTTATTTTAACCTTTTTTTTTTTTTTATTCATGCCAGCAGGCATTATTAGTAATTAAGTCAGATTTACTGATTGTAAATCTCCTAAAATGCTTAATCCCTTCTGGTCCGTCTCGGCCACAGTATAAGAAGTTATTAGCTTCTCATCAATATACAAAGACTTAGTTCTAATCTTTTACATTAACAGGGGTTTTTTCCTTTGTCAACTAAAGCAGACAACTCAATCGAGAGCCACTAACTCCAACAAATCCTATCAGACAGATTGTGTTTGTGTTACCCTTTCACAGAAGTCATCCTTGGCCTTAAGCAACTGCATGTCAACAATCCCGCGTTGATTGTGTCACACGGTGTGCATAGTCAGAATGGAATAACAGTAAGATAGCTGTGTTGCCCAACGAATCATCGGAGGCCTCGCTGCTAAAGACAGTAATGCTAAGAATGTAAACGCAGCAAGCCGACAGGATTTATGGCCGCCTCAGCAAAAATGCTCCCTGCTTGGAGTCACCTTCATGTGACCAGTCTACCTTCCCCAAATTCTGCTCTTGAGGTCTCAAGTGTCAGCTAGATTTGTGACGGTTCAACCAAAGGGCTTTTTAAAATTGACATCTGAAACGGCTGCTAAATTAATCAAATGTGCAAATACTATTTGATTATCAGATGTCACAAGGCTGTTTTCATGGAAGTCTCAGAGGAACCTTACAGGGATCATTTGAATGACTTGCACTCTTAAGCTGTAAACTGGCAATGGAGTGTACACACAGAAGCCATAAAACATCTGCCTCAGATGCTTGCTGAGTCTAAGATTTTACAATTTCACGCATATATTGTCTTGCAGGGACCTTTTACAGAGAGTTGTTTTTGGAATGTCTTTGCCGGCTCTATAAATGAAACCCATGTTTTTAATTGTCAGAACTGTTAACATGCTCAATTTTTCCTACGCCAGAGCGGGAGAACATTCAACCCAGTGTGGTATAAAACAGATCTGGGTTGTGTAAAATTCTTGAATCCAGTGCAGGACTAAACTGCACAAAGCTATGTCATATGAAAATGTTGTAAGGATGGTTTTCAACTCAACTTCTGATTAAGTGGAAATGGCATTAATGACCTCTATTTCATTGTTGTCACCTTGCATGATGTCCAATCAGGTTTTTGTTGTTTCAATAAACATTGAAGCTTCCTGGGATGATGCTGGACAGCGTTTTTGGCAGAAGTCTTAAAGGTTTAGGAAGTTCTAAAGCTGTGATCAAAAAGCTTTTGAATTTGTTAAGACAGCACTTGGCATTTTATATATGGTGGTAATCTGTCGTCTTTAGATGTCTTTTTTTTGTCAGAAGTACAGCACAAACCCAAAACATTTTTTTTTTTTTTTTTAGCAAAGTAAGGTGGATCTTTAAATAAAAATGTTTTAATTACTTAAGTTATTTATTTTGATAAATAACTATTTAAGTAATAAAACTAAAATGATTTATCTACTAAATCTACTAAACCACAGTCCTATTCAAAAACATGTCAATAATTTTGTTAGTCAGGACAGTTGATAAGACTTTGGGGATCTGCAGAGGTGCCTTATTTGAATGTCCAGACCAGCTACGTGATATCCTGTTACAGCGGCTGGGTTTTGGTCTGCGACAGCTGTCGGCCCTGCGGCCATGCAAAATGGTCAAATCTTATTTGGCAGGCCTGCTCGGGATGGGCCTTGACGTGTCAAGCAACGCAGACTATTCCCCTCCATGTAACCTCCATAAGTCCCTGAGGGGTAATGATCGTGGGGGCAGGGGCGGCAGGGATGGGCCCAGCTGTGGTGTACTCTGGCTAATAGCACTCGACACAGATGGCAGTCCCTCATCCTCCCATGTGTGTGCGTGAGACTTAATGTGCACAGGCCCCTTTCCAGCAGTGTACATTACAATCACACATGGCCCTTAAATGGAGGTCTGCATGCATGGGCAGTACTACTACAGTATTTAGTGTCTGTGATCAATTATGTAATAATGCAGCTACACACCGATAAAACCCTGGCTGCACTTTTAGGATGGATGTGAATATCCACTGCAGTGTGCTACCCAACCATTGCAGCTCAGTGGGATTTTATTGGTCTGTCCAGTGACAGACAGCAGGTTTTATTAACTGTGGGCCTCTTTGGATTCACAGAAGGATGAAGCATGATAAAGCAGTATTAATGTTTCTTCAGGGGTGGGTGGTTTCTACTTGTCCTTCCTTGGAAGGCATAACACAGAGAGTATTAGCTTTTATCTTAAGGTGTGACTGAGAAGACTATATCTGCTTTCATCAGCTCACATTTGACCGTAAAGCTACTAATCCAAGAGGTAAATTTGATTATGTCTTTGACACTAAGTGCTTTTTTTCTTCTTCTGTGAGTGCTGACTTCTACTTTTATTACTTCCAGAATTTACAGGGGGAACAAACAGCTGTTTTAAAACTTCCCGTTTTTATAATCCGCTTCTATTTTAGACCTAGTTCCCAGTCAACAAAATGTTTTGCATGTAACTGATTCTAGATCAAGTACATACATTAGTGAAGTTGAGGTGAGCGGATGAGCAGTAAGTTCTGTCCTTATATACCTGTTGAAAGGTTCGTCTTGTAAGTTTACTAGAGCCTTCAAAAAGACTTGAACTTGATAAAATGGCGTTGAATCTTTTCTTTTCCAAACACACATTTTTGAAGTACTTTGGCTGAAACTTGTATTCTATATTGGTACAATATTGGGCAGCTACTAGCAGTAATCCAGGGCAATACATGGCTTTCTTTCTGAATGCATAATTTATGTACCAGTCCATGGTGGAGGGCCACACACAGGACTACTGTGTAGGCTGTTGTGTTGCCCTGTGAAGAGTGCCTGTCACCAGTGACTGAACTTATTCTTCCTCCATTTCTATGGTGCTAAGATGTTCCGTTCCACCACTCCTTCCATAGTTCCTTTTTCATGAAAGGATTAAGAGAGGCAAAGGTTAGCTACGCAGCCATCTTCTGTCAGCTGATTAGTGAGCCGCGCCTCAACTCTGCCGCACATGACACAACAAAGTTGCAGCGAAAGAGGTTTTGACAGGATTTTTGCTTGAATTCAGCTCAGTGGTCTTTTACATTTCTTGTCTTCACTTGGAAAACATGGGTTGGAATTTGGACCTTGTGACTTTATTCCTCTATTGAAAGTGCTGCTGCTCAGGCTTTTAATCTTGATTAGGTCATCTTTATAGCCCTTTTTATGAGGTCTGAAGTTGAAAAGTGTTTGATCAGCACGTTGCATTCAGTGACCCTTGGAGCTTAGAATGCTCATGACTTTTTAGAAAGCATAGTTTTAACTCATTTGAGTCCATGAATTACTGTTGCTTTATGTCCGCATCAGTCTGATCCATTAAATGACCAACAACATGCTGGTTTGAAGTGTTTCTGCTACTTGGCAAAGTTTGAGTTTGCATTATTTTTGAACTGCTAGTTTGAAGCAGTTCCATCAGGATTTAAGAGGAGTGCTCATTAGCAAAGATGAAATATTTTCTGGCATTCAAAAAGCAATTTCCTGCTTAAGTAAAGCATCATTCTGCATTAGAATTAGCAGCTAATACCAAATGGCTTTGAATCAAGGGGCTGACAACACAACCTTGAGCCTATTCAGCTCAAAAGTATTTTGAAGTTAAAGAGTGCAAGATGAACAACACAGCAGAGGCATGAGGTCATGTAGTCCAGCTGTTGATAATCTAGACGCATGGAGCTGGACGTGTTGGCCAAATTCAAATCTTGAAGGTTTTCAGAGATTTTTTTTTTTTTTCTTCAGTCTGGTAAAATGTCTTGAAAGGCTTGTAACAAACAGATGTAATCAGTCATACCAAGTAGATGTTATCTTGTTTTAATGTGCTCAACTTTTGAGTTGCAGATGTTGCCATTTCTTAATGACTGTTTGATTATATTTGGGGATTGCCCCTAAGAAGTGTTGGTTTAGTTGATCCAGACAGTGCCGACCATGCCCACGGCTAGAAGAAGGAGATCTTCCTTGGAATCTTCCGTGCTTGCAGTAAACACAGCCCTATAAATAGAGCTCAGGGAAAAGCATACCAGCAGCAGAATGACAGGCATCCATACTACAAAACCCAGGCTCTGTGCAGCAGAGGCGCAGTGTGCCGTTCCACACACAAACAGCCTCCAAACCCCACATCCCAGTGTCAAAGACTGTGGGTACAGTTAGCCTCCAGTGTGAGCTGTCCTTTCTGTCATTTTTGTTTGTCAAATCTAGCCATTAGATATATCCTCATTACCCAGCCTCAGGCCCTTGGGACCACATCCATCGCTGGTATGCTGCTATTCACAGAAGCAGAAGGTCATGCTATGAAAAACACGTACTGGTGCAGCTCAGACACTTTGGATTCCTGAGTGTAAACACTACAGAGAAACCGGGGGCTTGTACTTTAACACAGAGTTAATCAGCTATTTTGTGTCGTTAAATTAACTGCAGATAAGAAAAATGCAGATTACTTTATGCTTTCTCCAGTGAATCGCTGCTTTTCATTTAGTTTTCCTCTGTGGAATCAATATATTTAAGTTTGATTTTTTTTTTTGGTTTATTTTTGATATTTGCTTCAAAAATGTAAAATATCTTAAACTTCAAATTCCCAGAGTTGTCTGAACAACAGGTAGAAAGCATAAAGCGATGTTTTTTTGTCTTGTGGAAAAAATAGTGGAGCTTCACACTGGAGAGCTTGAGATGTTTGACATTTCCATCGGATTTTATCAAATATTTAATCAATTTAAATCATTTTATTATGGTTTGTCACTTAATTTCCTCCTAATCAGCAAATTAGCCCAATTTAATTAGACTAACTCACACATGTAAATTTTTCACAGATGCTTTTATCAGAATGTGAAACAACTGCAGAAGTTAATAAAGTATTTGATTAATAAACTGACAGAAAAGTAATTGGCAAATATATTCAGACATTTTCCCAGACTTCTTTTTTCTCATATTTTAGAAACCAATTTATAATAAAAATACTTGCGCAAATAGATATTTGTTACAGTTGTAGATATTATTTTAAATTCGCTTAATTCACCTTGGTGAGCTTTGGATATATTGTAGAATTTGTTGACGTCATGGTACAAGCAGTCCAAGCCCTTAGCATTGTCAGCTACTGACACTACTGTGATTAGTTAAAAGGGGGACGTGAGTGCACCAAAGCCACTTGCATTAATGCCTATTCTGCTGTCAAACAATATCCACATCTCTGCATTTGCATCAGAGGGGAGCTTATCGTTAGACGGGCCCGAAAAGCGGCGCTGCATCAATTCATAACAAGTCAGCTGACTCATCCACTTTTCCTCTTTACCCTCCATTTTCCTCCACTCCAGTGTGATTTACCATGACAACTGAATCAGGCGCCGACTCGGAGGCCAAGCAGCCACAGGAGAATCAGGAGACAGAAAAGGGGAAAGCAAAAGCGGCATCCCAACCCAGCCAGGCAGCAGCCGAACCCGCCTCGCCTCAGAACCAACCGGAGCAGCTTCCAGCCGCCGTCGGACACAGCACCCCGGCCAGGAAAGAGCAGGTCAGCCTCTTTGTAACCACATCCACCCACTGTCACTTCTTTTAAAAATGGAACATCAATCCATCGCATCCACCATGATTTTCCTTTTAACATACTTTTACTGAATTTAATATTAGGAAAAAAACAAAACAAACTTTGCCACTTTAATCAAGAATGATTCTTTTGTGGTGTAAACATTGTATAGATCCTTTTGAATTTGACAAAACATTACACGCCATTCATCCCTCTTCTGAATGAATTGTGGCTTTGTGAGGAAAAATGGAAATGAACATGGGGAGGGGGAGAGAATGTGAAGACGTGACCTCAGTCCTCCATGGCAGTTACAACCCTGCGTCAGATGTTTGTTTGTTTGTGAGGAAAGCCTGGTGTTCAGTCAGAGCTCCATACTTTTTATATATTAGAAATGGGAAGACGGACAGATCAAGAAACCTTCAATTGTGGATGCTTTCTTTTCAGGCTTTACAGCAACTAAGGCAGTTTGACAGATATATTTGCTGTCACTGATTGGCCACACACACGGGCAGTTTGGTGAGGGATGATTTTAGTCGTTTTATTTTGCTGTCTTTGTGTCCCACAGCTGCAACTTCATGCAGCTGTGGGGACAGTGATTGGAAGAATTAGGGAACAACCTGGAATTAAACCCGTTGAGTCTGAACTATGACGAAGACTTTTAGTGTATTTTAAAATGTATCCGTAAGATTGCACACCACCTCGACGCATGAACATGTTTAAATGATTTTACATGTTTGACAAAGAAGCTGGACGAGTCTAAAACCAGAGAACAGTGATCTCTGGTAGTATAATATTATACCCTGTAGCCTATCCATGTTATATCTGATGAAGCCTGGGAAGCTGCTGATGTTATCTGAGCACTAAGTGCTTGTCTTCAGGTTTTGGCCCAAACAGCCTTCTGGCTCACTATTGAATCGATCTGCAGATTGAATTTCCAGTGCTTCCAAACTACAGAGGTTCAGTGTGAGGTAGATCCCTGCTTCTTCTCTAATTTACTACTTGAAAGAAAAACATTTTCACCAGCTGCACATGCTTGCAGATGTGGTCTCTTACTGTGGTAGTTAGTAGAAAATGTATATAAAAAGTTATATCTCAAACAACTTAGCAGTTCACATTTTCAGTCTACAAAGTGTTTGTGTTGCTTTAAACATCTAGGATGTGTTTACTCACTCAGAAAACTTTAAATCCATGTTTTATATTTTTTTCCTATTGCTGGGTTTAACCTAGTCAACATAAAAAAAACTGTAATAGGTTTGACTGATGTTTGATATATGAAGGGTCTCAGATCGCATTAGAGTAGGGATTAGCTCTGAGCTCTTATTATTTTTGCTTTCGCATGCCATCCCAGGCATGAAGCTAAGGGCTGTATTTGACTGCAACTCTAGATTACATTTAAAGGTGTAGGCTTTATTTTGCATGAAAAACTAATATTAAATAGCAAAACTGTTTTTCTTTCTTCCCCTAAAGCTGCACATCTGGGTGACTTTGACCTTTTAACTCCTTGATATGTTGGAGCGTGTAACCATAGTTTGAATGTGTTCAGGCTCAACCCCACTCATTCAGCAGGTTCTTATCATGATGTGGAAAGGAGAAGGATTTAAATGGTGCCTTTGATGAAAAGAAGCTTACACGTGAATCATAACAGGCTGTAATGAGAGAGCAGCAGTCGCAGGGCGAGGTGATGGATAAATTAATTATATACAATGCAGGGTAATGTGGTGAAACAGTGATAAAATAAATTACATGTTTTCATGTTAACAAAGTCTGACTTGTACAATATTTTGCATTGATGTTATTGATATCATTTATCTACATTAAACACTTCTGTGGTAGCCAGACTTTAATTTCAGCTGTAGGCTTTACATGGGCGCAGCATTGCTTTCATTGAGATGCTAATACTTGACTGTGTCTGCAATCTTTATAAAGTTATTTAGCGTTGCTAACAGAGCATCCTATTCCCTTTGGCCTCAGTTGTCCTTAGGAATGGGGTTTTAGTCATAAACCAAAAATCTTGGACTATTGATGGCGCTGGATTTAAAATACTGGGAATCCAATTATTACCCTGTCTTCCCAGGGTAATGCTTATTTGTGCTGCATTTCTCAGACATTAGTCAAGCACTTGGTGAGATATGTAAGATGTATACAGAGACTGGATATAAAAGATGGGAGTAATATGGCCACCACAAACATGTGTTCTGAGAAACCGAGGACACTGCATGCTCATACAGTAGTGACTCGTCATTCACAGCATAGCCATGTCCTAAAGCATTCCTGCTCCGTCATCTGCTTTTATCTGAATCGGGATCAGGAATTGAAGCAATTGAATGGGCAATTGTTACCATAAAGTGATTAGGAAAGCACCTACTGGGATAATAAGGCAAGTGAGAAGTGGGATCATTATCTTACAGGTTTCTACCTGAGATTTCTTTTTGCATCCAGATGAGTCGCTCCCTGCTGGCCACTAGAGAAAATGCTAAGGCAGCTCCCCGCTGGCTTCACCTCTCAGGCTACAGTTTGTGGTTTGGTCCAAAGTGAACATTGCTGTTCTCCTAGATCCAAGTAGCTCCAGGGGAATAGTAATACATATATATGATCTTCTTTTATAACTTGCAGTGTTGCCCACTGAGCTGATCGACCCCAGGATTCTTTCAAATTCACACAGCTACATTATGCACCCCTTGTTTTTCCACACTGAGGATGATCAATGATGCACCGTCAGTGTTAGAGCTGCGTGAATTGCCAGGAGCAAGACTGAGGGGAAATCACACCAGTCTGACACAACACTGTCGGCCTTCCCTGTGAGACACATTCTCCAGCAGGGTGCATATGTAACTGTGATTTCATACATCTGTGGTGCCTGTTCTCACCAGTCATACGTCACCCATAAATGGGGGGGAAATGTGTCTTGTGGTATTTCCTCGAAATTTTAACTTGACCTTTCATTCTTGTGTTCTTTAGGAGTCATCTTATTCTTCTATTGTTTAATACTATGTCAAAATGAGTCTACAGGGAGAGTAGTCCACATGAGCTGCAGTAGATACTGCAGGAACAATGCAATGAAAATGGCTTGAAGAGCAAGATAAGAAATGTTCTTCATCAGAATAAAAGGGGGGAATTAAATTCACTGTATGTAAGAAAGAAAAATGTCTCGAAGCAAAGGCGTCTATTCAGCATAAAGTCAGTCAGCAAAGGCTTTGTTTTCAGCGAAGTGGAAAATTGGATTTTCTCTCCTTAAGACAAAATGGCGGTACACCTCTAGCTGTTTTCAGTGGGACCTGATTACATTCAGTCAGGGTCCCAGTGTCTATTTTTAGGTTTACATTAACGGTCATTTAGGTAAGGAAACTTCTCTTCTGGTGGACATTCAGAGACGTTAATGCTTCTATCCACAATCAGCATAACAAGGTAGAGGCAGCTCATTACTTTTAACAAGGAAATTCCATTCAGCTCTCTCCCAAATGTAGAAAACTGTTATTGTAAATGTATTATTCTCATTATTTTTAAGTGACACCTTTTCCTCTTTTTGCCAGGAGCAGCAGGAAGAGGATCTGGTATCCCACAGGTCATCCACCAGTCGTCTGTCTAGGTCTCCGCTGAGAGGAGTCAAGAAGGTGAAGATCATGCAGTGTAAAGTCACTCTGCTGGATGGCTCCGACTTCACGCTCAATGTAGAGGTGAGACGCTTTTAGTTTAACACAGAGTGGTGGTCATTTTAAATATTCTGCTTCCATCAGCTTCTTCACTACTTTAATATTTAAGAGACGTGAGCCACATGGAAACTTCTCAGGGCCAAAAAGAGAAGGCAAGAATACTGAGATCATTAGAGGGGGAGAGATGCTTAAAGGAAAAATATCATTCTTGGACACTAAACTGAACATACAAATTATTTGTGCTTTACGCAAATATAGTAACAGTTAAACATACATCAGTCTACGTTATCATGACTATAGTCATATTACAGTTACATTCTTGGTAGCGATGGACCGATCGCCTGGGTGGGGACCGGAATCAGCTGATTTCTAGTTTTCAGCTGTGACTGCTGAATGGCTGGTTAGCTTCCTTTATGTCGTGTTTCTATAAGAACTTGTTTATGAGCCCTGTTCCAACACTTTTGTCATGTAAAGTTATCTTTATTTTTCCTTCTGCGTGTGAAATGCAGCTCATGGCATTCCACTGCATCATTATCATCATCATTATTATTATTATTATTATTATTATTATTATTGTTATTGTTATTACAGTTGAACGATAGGAACAACCTTACGTATTGCTTTAATATGTAAAACAAACGTTTCCTGTCAGGGCGTCAGAAATCATCAGTAATCACATGATTTGATAGCTTGTGCCAGTGGTCTTGTCCTTTACCCAGAATTCATCTGTGTGTTACTTTTATGATCCCTGCACGTTGCATTAGCAGAATAAAGCTGCTGTTTTGACGGCCCTGCTTAGAAGCAGTGATTTCACGCTTTTCTCCGCACACTCGCATTTGCATTGTCAAACTGTTTTATGGGATTTTGTTTTTCCTCCAAACCTTCTCTGGATAGTCTGTAGGGGGGAACAAAATATTCCTGTAATGGTTCTTAAATGTTCAGTTCTTACTTCAAAGCTCATCTGCTCTCCAGAAATAAACCCTTTGAGGAAAAGAGAGCCAACAATCAGTGAAAAACATGTGTCTTTGTGTTGTAAATGTGAAACTCAGAACCCCACACTAGCCTAGAAGCGTGGCTTTTATCATAATGTAGGGAAATTAAATATGGAAATGGGATATTTTGGGAGGAGAAGAAATGGAGCGTGAGTTGGTTGTTAATCATTATTAGCATGGCGAGGTGTGGATGGAGTCATTACTTTCAGAGCTCGATAATCTGTCAAAGAATTTTATTTATTTATTTGTCAGTTTGCTGTGTGGTTTTGACCAACTGTGTCAGACTGTTTTGAATTTCTCCATTTGTATTATCTCAAATTGCTTTGTAAAGTTTCTCTAAAGCAGAACTGTGTTCACTTGAGTGGGACCCTCTGATAAGCTGCAGTCCTTAAGTATCGAGTATTCAGGAATAACCTCACTGACTCTAATAGAGCCTTCGAGGCAAATGCCTTTCTGTTGTAAATATGAGTTTAGCTCCACAGCAGGAACAGCTGCTTTCTGCCCTTCAAACAGTCTTTCTTTCTGTCTGAGCGTCATTAATTCAGGAGTAAGTCTGACTTCTGAACTTATGTGACATTTGGCTCGTGAAATATTTCTTCCATAGCAAAGTTGAGTCTTTTGTCAAAGTTAGGAAACTTTGTAGGATTCCCAAAACGTGTTCAGGCTGAAAAAGAGAAGCAGACCCTCCTCTGCAAATCTCCTTTAGCGGATTCCTCCCCACCAGGGGCTGGGATGGAGGGATTAGCTGGCTGGTTTGGTGGTGAGATGAGGTGATGGGTTCTGACTGGGAAATGGGGGCAATTGTTGGAGGGAATCAGTGTCATTGACGCAGTGTGTTGGCATGATCACCAAGGCCCACTGTGCCACTGGAAGGACTTTTATTAAGGATGGTGACGTGGAAGTGGGGGATCAGTCTGGATTTGTTAACCTTAAGTCAGAAAAATGTTTTTTATTTGTTTTAGTTTATGCTAGAAGAGCTGCACTTGGTCTAAAATATGAACATTGTAACAAAACAAAGTAATGTGTGAGAATTTTCAATTAAAAACATTTCTTGTTTTATTGAAATGTTTAATAAATGTGTTACACAACCTGAAAAATTCAAAACATGGCTCTGAAGCCTTCTTTCACAAATGGCAGGTAATTTAAAGGAGTATCTCACTAATTTACTGCTGCTAGGCAACGTGCCTTCTGTGTTATTACCAAACATGGCTGAAGCACCAAAACACAGGATCCAAACACAACTGAGCAGCATCTTTGGTTTTAGTTTGGCTTGATTGGCCTGTAAATGGTTTAAAGTAAGCTTAATATTAAGAGATAAAGGTCTTTAAGCCAAAGCTGAGACAACCTTTACCACCAAGGGTGGTGGTGGTTGTTGTTGTTGTTGTTGTTGTTGTTTTAGTTTTGTTTTTTTTCTGACTGAAGTCCACTCCTCCAGATTCACAGAAAACCTTATTGATGCTTTTCTTAAGCAAACTGATCTTGTGTGTGTAATCAGTAGGGTTACACCAGACAGCAGCAAGATGTGACCTAATGGTGTGCTTTCAAACATGTTACGTTATGAGATTTATTTATAATGTATCAGTACATACGTTTGTGTTTATTTTAATTGAGTTTACTTCAGATTGTTATGAATAGACGGTCAGTTCTTTTCTCACAATTCTCAGAAAAGAGAAAAATTGGTAATTAAAGTTTCTAATTTTAAATTCTTCTTTTCTTTTTTCATCTTAATACTTAGTGTTTACTTATTGCATCCCATCTGCTTACTATCCTGTAAGCTCCCAGTGCTGCCCACCTGCTAGGATGGGCAAAGCAAAGGCTTTCTTTGCTCCACTTTACTATTTCTGAACACTAAGATCCATTATTTTAGGGAATACTTCCAGATGACTGTGGATTTGGTGTATTAGAGGGGATATGAGCTACTCTGTGGAGTAAGAAATATAAATCATAGAAAAGTTGACGATTGTATCGTCTAAAATGTTTGATTATACAAAAACATCAAGCAAAAATGAGAAAACTCACATTTAACCTTTCAAGCATAGCTCATTGCCTAGACTGCCCTGTACTTACAAAACGTGAAGTTTGTGTTAATTTAGTTTGTGTCAAAAACATGTTATTTTTTTTGTCTTTCTTTTTAACCATGTACCCAATTGAACCCGAAAAACTGATTTTTATTTTTTTTATTTTATTTTTTTTAATGCTAGATTGTAAATACAGGAATTTTTATCTTATTTAATTGTTTATCTATTACTTAACTACTTTGGTGTAGTATAAATGGTAATGAGGGGGGGGCTTTATTCATAGGAAAAGCTGTAAAAGTTTAAAATCTATACACTCGTTCACATTTTCCAACACCTTCCAGTGGGTCGAATTGGAGTCTTTCCCAGGCTGATTCTGGACCCAGGGCCTTTCATTTGACACCCCTGGTTAAATAAATAACAATATTGTTACAGTGCAGTGTTCTGCTTAGAAATGCTTCACATAGACATTTTGTGACACTCTGTGTTAAAAAGCAGTGCTTTTTTTTTATTTTTTTATTTTATTTTTTTAAATTTGTGGGTGCAGAAAGAAGTGTGCTGCGTGCTGTTCGAATGCATCAAAAAGTGGAAAGCCCTCTTTACACCTACTTGGGACATTTACCTTTCTGCACACCTTTTTAACGAGTAATGCTACAAAATCAAGCTGTGTTAATCGATGCAGCGGCGTGCATGACACCTGCTTGATTATGCTCTTAATCACAGCAAAGGTGTCTCCATTTGTGCATTGTTTACAACAGTGACTAATACTTGCAATCACTATGATATAAAGCAGGAGACTAATAAGTTCCCTGCTTCCCGTAAGGCTTTTCATAGCAGCAGTTAAGGCACTAACATGACCAGTCAGAAGAATTTAATTTCAGCTTTAGGGGGAAAAAAAATGCTCTGTGTGTTCCTGCAGCTGAGGGTGAGTCGGACAAAAGCCAGGTCAGCTTATGGTGTTTGACACAGTAGTACAGCTGATGTCAGAAGACCCTCAGATAATTGCCAGGGAGTTCTTTTCCTCCTCCCAGTCCAGACTTGAAACTGGTCCAGAATGTCAGGATTTGACATTTTTATCCTCCTGACCTTGTAGTTTTCCAGCTCAATTCAATTTCCTCCTGTGGGGGGAAAATGTCTGCGCTAATCGTTTCCTATCATTTTCTATGACACAAAACTGCTGAACCGCTCTCCCTCACTTCAAAGGTTGTTGAGTCTAAGTGGAGGCAGAAAAACATCCCACACAATGTGTTGAATTGCTTTCAATTAAATCATCCTTTCTCTAAAGGACATGAGAATTCATGCTAAATTTTGGCTTTAATTAGAGCTAAAGTGATTAGTCAGTGAGTCTGTTGGCAGGCAGTTATTTAGCCTATTTTGATAGTCAGTTAATCAAATTTAGTCTTTTATCTTTGTGAAATTAATATTGTTGGCTTTGGGACAGTCAGTTGGATGACACAAGATGCCTGAAGGGAACAAAGACTCTGGAAAAATGTGTTGTCTAACATTTTATAGGTCAAGTGATGACTGAAAGTGTTCTTAAAATGACTAGATAACCCTAATTAAAATAACAGATAAACCATAATGCATGGTTTGATGCACAATTAACTTTTAATCCTTGGGAGTGTTTAACCTCTGTGAAGGTCTCACTGTCCTGATTGAGCAAGCCTTCCCCAATTTAAGATCAGTATACTTCTGATTTCTGGTCTTTCTTTTGCTAAAGAGCTCCAGGGATACGTGTCCAGTACCCCATTAGCTTATTTATAGATATAGTTTAATGATTGGCAGCTTATTTGACTGATCTGCAAACCTCTGTTTGCAAATCACAGCCATTTTTTGTCTGTGTCATTTAAGCCAGCTTTAAGTGTTGCATTGAGAGGAGATTGTCACACCCAGGCAGCAGTAGGCTGACATAACTGTGCTAATTCCCTCGGAGATGTTCTGGTAGGATTAACTCTCTGCCTCTGTGGCTTTGTTAAAATCACCCGCGCACACACATGCAAGAATCTTCTTATTCATGCACAGACACATCAGTTCTTTGTTTCACATCCAGGATGTATTATTGCTTCCATGTGAGTGTGGCAGATACATAGCCGTGCTCTGGATAGGTTAGGCTGTGGCTGTGGGTTTCAGCCGATCCAGACGTGACGAGCTGGCATTGGTTTTGTGCAAGCAGGAGACGTCTGTGTCATGGCAACTCAGGCCTTAAAATATCCCCTGTGAGCTGGCCAAATGAGTCCTGGAAGTCCAACCTCTTCACGAGGGGGAGATGACAAAGCTCCAGCTGATGACGTCCAGCACTCAGATGTGCAGTCGATCGATGTAATGCATTCACACAACCAATGGTCAGGAATTTGAAAGTGTGTTTATGCTGTAATGCTTTTTATAGAGGGAATCGATCCAGAGTTTCCAGGTTGGTGGATTGTGTCTCCGGTACCTCGAGGCTTACTTCACGCAGCAAAATAATAATAATAATAATAATGATGATAATAATGATAATAATAATAATAATAATAATAA
Source organism: Oreochromis niloticus (assembly GCF_001858045.2). Classification (NCBI taxonomy): domain Eukaryota; kingdom Metazoa; phylum Chordata; class Actinopteri; order Cichliformes; family Cichlidae; genus Oreochromis; species Oreochromis niloticus. The sequence continues at coordinate 24,562,376 of NC_031982.2, forward strand.
TAATAATAATAATAATAATTTGCTTCATTTTCACAAATTTATATTCATAATGTGGTTTTGCAGAGATGAGCTCATTTTCATTTAATTATCGAGATAACAATGAGAAGAGAAGGACTTGAAGGGGAACGCAGTCCCACGGCAGCATAAAATTGCTTTTTAAGCTGCAACATGGATTAATAATATTGCTTTATTGTTTGTGTTTATCATTATTTTGTGTGTAATTGTTAAGCAAATCAGGACAAATGAAGGGTTTGCATTACTGGAAAAACTCTTAAAAGAAACTATATAATCCTACTAATCTAATTTGGTGTGACTGTTTATTTTAAATGAGGTTCTGTGTGTTCAATTGTTGCATATCAGTATACCCATCAAATGACTCTGCATTCAACATGTGCTTTTATTCTTTTTCTGTTCACAGAAACGAGCCAAGGGCCAGTTCCTGTTTGATAAAGTGTGTGATCACCTCAACCTACTAGAGAAGGACTATTTTGGCATTACATATAGAGATGTAGAGAATCAAAAGGTACTTTTTTTATTTTAAGGCAATCTTATTAACTAACATGTTATATATTTTTAGTTGGAAAGTGGTTCATCGACAGTAGGAAATGAAGTTAAATGTTTCTTTCAATAAGACATTTATGAGATAACTGTTATATGTGCATACCAGGCAGGATTTTCCCCTCTGGGCTCTTGGTAATTTGCTCCCAAATTAGCGATGATTTAATGTTTCATCTTCTGTGGTTGTGTCTCGCAGAATTGGCTGGATCCTTCCAAGGAGCTGAAGAAGCAGATCAGGAGTAAGTGCAGCAATCCAGTGAAGCTACCTGATTATTATATGCTCTGAATTTCCAAGTGACGCCTTTGCTGTTGTTGAATGTTGATTTTTAATCATTTCATGTTCTGTCGATACCTCAGCTGGACCCTGGAACTTTGCTTTCAATGTAAAGTTTTACCCACCAGACCCCTCACAACTGACTGAGGACATCACAAGGTCGGTTTTGCTGTCCTTTGCTTATATTCTTCTATAAACCTTTTATAGACTTGGATGCATAAAAATGTACTTTCAGCATTTAAAAATCTCAGGAGGTTTTCAAAGAAACGCGAAAATCCAGACATTAGATTTGATTAAAAACCACGAAATTGCAGTTTTGTTTACATATATATTTTTATATTTTGTCCTCATTCTCTCAGGTACTACCTGTGCTTGCAGCTGAGAGATGATGTAGTTTCAGGTCGCCTGCCCTGCTCCTTTGCCACCCACACAGTGCTGGGCTCGTATACAGCGCAGTCTGAACTTGGAGACTATGACTCAGAGGAACTCGCCAGCGACTACCTCAGTGAACTGCGCTTCGCACCCAACCAGACCAAAGAGCTAGAGGAGAAGGTCATGGAGCTCCACAAGACTTACAAGTTAGTATCTCTAGTACTATTTCATTTACACTGCATGCAGATACCTTTCAAGAAAATGATTATTAATAGAAAGAGTCAGAAAGATGTCAAATAGTCCAGTGAATTTATTATTGGTGGTCATAAACATGTCACTTTGATAAGATGGTGTGAAATGTTTGTAGAATGTTTTTAGAAAATATAAACAGCATTTCTTGTCTCACTGAATGGGTCACATTTGATACATAGAACATAAAAGGACCCATCACTGTTTTTCTACTAATGAAATGCTGTGTTTGCATTTAGTGATGAGATGTGCGTAATAAGGTCCTCTGATCAAATTCTTCATAAATCTAAAGTTGAATTGCAGGTCTAGTTTTTATGTCATTATTAGGCCTTGAATCCATCTGTGAATCTGAGTGAACATTCACAATCTGACCTAAAAAAAAAAAAAATCTAAGTCTCTGTTCTGAGCCCCCTCATTACCCTTTATTGCAATGATTTGTCTGTAATTTGATGTTGGTCCAATGGCTGCAGTGAGGCAGTGACATTGCCAGGATTAGGGTCTTCTCTAAAGACAATCTAAAAATGGATGCACTTAGAATTCTCTATAGAACTTCAGCTAAAAACATCCATGAAAACAGCCTTTTTCCAAAATCTTTCAAGCTATAATCCTGCTAATAATCCATGTAGAGATTTTCTCTCTCTCTCTCTCGTCACATTGGTCAGAAAGGTTTAAGTCTGCTTTTAAGAAAAAGAGAGAGGTTTAAATCTCTTTGCCTTACTTGCTTATGTCTGACATGCTCTGTTGTGTCCATTCAGGGGGATGTCACCGGCTGATGCCGAGATGCACTTCTTGGAAAATGCCAAGAAGCTATCAATGTACGGTGTGGACCTCCACCACGCTAAGGTAGCAAATCACAACAAATCTTAACAAATCTTAAGTATTTATTTATTAATATTTCTTACAACACAATGATATATCAGTCTATAGAATTCAACCTAACTGGTTAATGTGAAGTCAAATGTGGAAAACGATTTAGTTGTTTTTTTTAAAGGTTAACCTGTTTGATTTTACAGCGTGCTTTATTATACATGCAAACCAAACAGTAACTTTTTCCCCCCCTCTTTACAGTAGACGTGTGCAAGAAAGCAAACAACCATCACCCAGTCTCATATTTACTCATTAAATATGAAGTTAAAATTTACACAGAGTCTAAAAGTCTCTCTCCCACCAGTACATGAATATATTGCTAATTTACACAAATTAAATGAGAGGCTTCACCTTTATGCGAGGTTAGAATAGTCTTTGTGTAAAAGATGGACTTAGCTACCACGATATCACAGAGGCCTAAGATAAAAACACCAAAATGTAAAAACTAGTTATTTAAGTTGTTGCTATAAACAAAGCGGTGTACCTGAAGGACGTTCACATCGTCAGATGTGGTGGGTGCCTTTCAAAACAATTCATGTTTTTCAGAATGTGGACGTAAACTGCTTTTTGCATTTTCTGTGTGAGGTCTTATACAAACACATCACCCATGCACTCGGTATTGACGCTTGCTACCACAACACTGCTGCTTCAGACACATCATGGCTGCCATAGTAATGCCTCGATTTAACATGCCACTGCTGCTCCCCTGACTGACTGACATTGTGTCACTGTTGCCTCTCTGGGGTTGGGGTGGGTTTAAGAGGGGTGATAGGTGGGAGGGGGTCTGGAGCCCAGCTTGACTTGGATAATTTCCCATCTGTTTTATTCTGCTGTCCAGATTGGATCAAATATGTCACTAGAAAACGGGCAGTAAAAACAGAGAGCTGGTGTAGGACAGCGGGGCCGCTGCTGTCATAAAAGAAAATTACAGCCATCAGTCTTCTTGATATGAATCTGTTATCAAATGTGCTTTGAAAGTCAAAAAAGGGTCTAGATGCACGTGATGGGGAGGAAATTGCCTTCACAGATTTAGATCAGAATAGAGGAGATGACAGAGATGCGGAAGCGGCCTTGATCAAACCGAGCAGACATCAATGCTCAGTGTTGCTTCTGTGAGTCACAGTTTTGATACACGAGAAAAAGATGTACATATCAGACCAGCATCCCTCTTTTGTCTTCTCTCCTCTCTCACTAAATGCAAAGTTGGTAGGGAATCTCTATGAATGCTTGGCTCCAGCTGAGGGAGAGGTAAGAGGTTGCTTTCCATGTGCTTTGCCCGAGTGAGAGTGTGTGTCCATGTGGTCTCTCCTTGTGCATGGTTTCCTTCAAAGGTGTCATTTTAAGCACCCCACAAATCACTTAAGGCTGGTTGTTCATGCTTTGGATCAGCGCCTCCCTTTTCAAAACGTCGTCATTCATTTTTACCTGCTCATCTCATGCTTTGTGCAGTGAAGAGCATCATTTTTGTGCTTCACCCACCATTTCCCGAAACTTCACTGTTCCTTTTGCCAGTTGGAACCCCTTCAGTCTTAATTCAAACTCGCCACAGCCTGCATAGAAGAGTTTAGAGTGCCATATGCCTGAATCCACTCTCCACCTGCCTGCTTAACCCTGTTATTATCACAAACCTGGCTCTTATCTTAAACTCCACTTTGTCCTGCTGTGCACCGACACCGAAACGCCTCCCGTATATCCTGTAGAGTCTATGGAAGTTCATATTTTACCACAAAAAAAGAAAAAGAAAGCGGTGCCGTGGTCAGTGAACTTCTTTGTAAAGCTTGTCAAGGACTTTTGTGTTAAATGACATCATGTAAACAATATTTCAAACATACCGTATTTCCATATTTTGCTTTGTCGTGTGTTGATGTTTGTGTTGTTTCCAGGACTCGGAGGGTGTGGAGATTATGCTGGGAGTTTGTGCAAGTGGCCTACTCATCTACAGAGACAGGTTGCGGATCAACAGATTCGCCTGGCCCAAAATCCTCAAAATCTCCTACAAGAGGAACAACTTCTACATCAAAATCCGGCCCGGCGAGGTAAAGATAACAGTTATGAAGATACTGGAAATGAGTTTCTTGCAGCAGCAGACATGAACTTTAAACCTTTTTAAATTGTGTATCAGCTATAAAGACCCCTGATTTAAACTCTAACACGTGTTGTTGCCACTACATTCATAATACCCCATCTCTGCTATGTGTGCATTGTATTCTGTAGCTGATTTATGTTGGAAATATGAATATAAAATTAGTGCAGGGAATTGGGAGATTGTAAAATGTGTCATTGAGATCTGTGGCAAAAGATAATATAGCACTGGGATTTCACTATTTATATAGTGCTTAAGCTAAAAAAAATACATATTTATAGAGCACTTGAAAATCCACAACACAAGGACAGCAAAACAGCAGTCATGGCTCAGATCATGCCATCCATTATACCTTTTATTTGACTTGATTGCTAAGTTGAATGGTGGGATGGAGGAATGTTGGTGTGCACTTCCTCTTGCTTGGAGACTAAAGCAATATTTTGAAGAGCAATGGACCTCTCAGCTGGAGTAGAGAGAGACTGAGTAACAACAACTTTGCTCTCAGTTGCCTGGCTGGGCGTCTGCATTCAGCCAGTAGCTACTAAAAACCCCGTGGCAGCAGTGGGTAGCACTTCTTCTGGACTTCATGAAACATCTCTAAGAGCTCTAAGAGGTTTTTTTAAAAACCTCCAAGGTTGAAAATTAAACAGAGAAAAAATACATAATTTAGAGGCAGATAATTTAAACTTTGTGATTAATTTTTTTTAATGGCTTCACGTCTAAATATTGAATGCAGCTTTACCAATTATTGCTGTTAGCTTTTGCAAGTATTAAACAAAGCAAGGCATCTGCATTTAAACTAAAGCTTTCTTGTTTAGCATGTTTGTTTCAAAGGTTTTCAAAGGGGACACTAGATCATCGCAGTATAACACACAGTCAGTCAATCTGTCTGGTTAGGATATATAAACCAGTGTGAATCCATTTCCCCTGCTTTGGTGCACAGTGGCAACAACAAGACAAGCACCAAAGAAGAGAATTGTTTTGCGGGTGGTGGCAACAGACCATTGCGCCTCCCGTCGTCCCTCTTGATTAATTTTGGTTTTCACTAGTGCCCTTGTCACTGCTGATAGCATGACCTGCTGCTACCTGCAGCCCTGTCAGGTTGCACAGGTAGTGCAACTCCTCTAGGATGGCGCATCCGTACGTGCTGTTGCAAGAATGTTTGCTGTGTCTCAAGAGTATGGACAAAATACCAGGAGATGTGCTCTGGCACCCTTCATCCTGTTTCTCCTCACATAAAGCAGCAGATGCTTGTTCTGCAGCTGGGTTGAAGCTCTTCAGTCCAACTCTCCTCCTGTAATAGCCCCCATTTCCTCATTTCAGACAGCAAAAGTCTGTAGCCACCACCATTCCCTTTATGTGGGCTGTCTTGTTGTTGCTTCTTCAGTGCACTTGTAGTCACTTTGATTTGCACAAAAACAGGTGACACAATGGTTTCTGCTTATTTATTTTTAGTAGTTTGCATTTACAGCTTAAAAATAGCAAACAACTAACAACAGTTACATTTAGAAGCAAGCGGGGTTGTAGCTCCTCCACAACGATACTTCAACGTCAGCTTCCTTCTAAATGTAACAGTGCTTAGTTGCTGAATTTTTCAAAGTGCATGTACTTTTACTGCAAAGGGAATTAATTTCAGTGTCTAGAGCAACAGGGGAGAGCCTTTATCGGTGTTACACACACCATCTGTACCACTGATACTCTGAGGAAACTTGACTCAAACGCCATCAAGCTTAACTTTACTATATTTAGTACTTGCAAAAGGTAACAGTAATAATGAAAGTGAATTCATGCACTAATTATAAATGCAGTAATTTGTCAATAAATCAACAGCTGAGTTACTGTTTCATGTATGAAACAAGAATGAAGCCAAAAATTCCCAGAATAGTGACATCAGTTCTTGCAGAAATCTCATGAAGTAGAGAAGAGTCAATAACTGCTGCTGCCTCCGAGCATCTAGCAATTACTGGCTAAGTTCAGCAACCCTTTGGGGAAAAAGAAAGTTGGGCAAATTTCCTTCTTTATTTTCAAATGTTAACAATGAATTGTGTTCACTTAAATTGTCAAGCTAGACTGCAAAGCAGTTATCCTTTTAATTAAAGGCAAATACCTTATAAAAACACATTAATATGATTAGGGGAATTAATTAATTGTCGTTGTCAAAGGGATCTCCATGGTGATACTGACCACAGCATTTTGTCTCACTTGCAGTTCGAGCAGTTTGAAAGCACGATTGGTTTCAAACTTCCAAATCATCGTGCGGCCAAAAGGCTCTGGAAAGTCTGCGTGGAACACCATACCTTCTTCAGGTAAGAAAAAGCAACAGACCTGTGATGAGAACTGAGCACACAGCATTGAGAAGTTTTAATTATAAATAATATCTACACCTCGGCAGCTCAATCTTATTCTCCACTCAATACCATGCATAATACATTGTTTCCCAAATGAATTTGTGAGTCAGACATGTGATCCTACAGCTTTGTCAGCACAGATTTACTGCTAATCATTATACACGAATTCATGTCGTGAGAGAAGCACCGTCCAGACTCTTAATAGTTGTTGCCATTTGGAAAACATGCAAAGTTTGTTCATTTAAGCAAAAAAAAAATTAAAAAAATATTGGTCTCCAGGGAGGTTTTGAGTAGCGTGCTCAGCCCCAGGGCTCTCTGGGGAATGTTCACTAAAGTAGCAGTTAGCGTTTCAGAGCACTATGCTTAAATCCGTGTTTTTATTTTTGGTTTGAATAATGTGAGTGTTGGTAACTTCTGACAGGCTCGTATCCCCCGAGGCACCCCCAAAGAAGTTCCTGACCCTCGGCTCCAAATTTCGCTACAGCGGCAGAACACAGGCTCAGACACGCAGCGCCAGTTCTAAGATCATCAGACCTGCTCCGTTCTTTGAACGCACCTCCAGCAAACGCTACAACATGTCCCGCAGCTTAGATGGAGGTGAGGTGTTGGTTTTTCAGGTTATTTTGAGCACCGAGATTCTCGGAAGTGTTTCTGTGCAAGAGGAAGTTGCTATGCCTCAGGGAAGTGGAAGAAAAATATTTGCACCTAAATGTTAACGTAGCTGAAATTTTTGGTGCATGTTTAGCAACACGGTGACAAATGCATAAAGGATATAACAGCAGCAATGTCCAGGAGCAAATCAAAGCTTTTTCACAGTGAATGGCATGCAGTTGGCCATCACATCCATCTTTGTCCTCTGGTGTTTCAGCTCCAATTATGGAGAACCATGAGACGCTGATGAAGGACAGTCCTGCTGACGGGGAAGCCAAAGTCATTGCCAAGGGAGACATTATCACCACTGTAACAACTGAGAAAAAGGCAGAGGAAGAGAAGGCTGAGGAGGGGGACGCTAAGAAGGACACAGCAGAGACACCAGAACCTGCTGCCACATCACCGCTCAGACAAGACACAAAGGTAAGTTGCTGTCCACCAGGATCGGTGCACACGCGGGGTTGCATTTCATTTAGAGAAGGAAACTTGCAGAGACATTGGATGTTTTCTGTTTGATTCAGAGAGGTGCTACACGTGAAAGACTAAGATTGTTTCTTAGATGCTGCAGTTATTATGTTTTAAGCCCTTTCTGAGATTTTAATTTTGCTTTCTTTCTTAATAGACTTCTTCTTGGCTGATGAGAATTTCCCACTTGCTATCAGCTTAATCCTCTGCAGTAGACAAGGCCTAAATGCTTTTTCTCATTTTCTGTGCGCTTTACTAATTAGCTTTTCTTTTCTTGTTCTTCCTTTGACCCTCACACTATACTCGTGTGTGCTCATGCTTATTCGCCCCCTTCCTTTCCTACACACACATACGGCCATCTCTTCATTGTCATTTCCCTCCGTCAGTGCCCCCCTCATGCATACACATCCGACCCCCTCCGTTCCGAGCTCTCGCTCCCTTCATCCCCCATTTCATCAACTAAAGTACGGCGCAGGCACAGGGAGAACGCCCGCAAGCGGGCTTCATCGGTCAGTCCAGTCAAGAGCGGTACTGGGTGCCGCCGCCGGCAAGCCCGCGCCGACCATAAAGCCGCTCTGCTGGAGGAGCAGGCGCTGCTTTTGTCAGCCCGCAAGCAGAGGCTGGAGCAGGGCAAGAGCCGGGGCGGCACGCTCTTCTCCTTCTCCCTGCACCTGCCCGACCTGTCGTCCATCCTAGATGAGGATGGCTACATCACATTCCCTGACCTGTCAGAGATGCGCTTCCTTCCTGAGTGTGCGCAGAACTTCCTCCCCATTAAGTCACCTTCACTCATCCCCTGCTTCCTTTTCATCTTCTTCTTCCTGCTTTCCACTTCCTTCTCTGTGCCCTATGCCCTCACCCTCTCCTTCCCGCTGGCGCTGTGCCTCTGCTACCTGGAGCCCAAGGCAGCCTCCCTGACAGCCTCCCTAGCCCAGAGTTACCATGACCATGACAGTTCAGAGGAAGAGGAGGTGTGTTTTGCGTACGCCTGTATGTTCCAGTACCCACCCCTGGCTTAGAATGACAGTCCATGATATCGGTTAACCCCTTACCGTGTCCTCTGCCGTTTCACCAGTTCAGAGCTGACCTGGAGACTGTGTCTGTCCCAGTGTCTGTCAGTCTCCTACTTTCAGAACCTCATCTCTGCCCAGTCACATTCATCCTGTAGACTACATCCTCATCAGCATCACAAGTACACGGAGATGAACTTGCAAGTCTCACCATTTCATATTTGATGCACGTTTAATGAGAGGGTTAGACACAAATAGTCAGGGACATTACGAGCTTCTGAGCCGCTTCAGTGACACGTTACCATGAACTCTCACTGAAGAAAAAAAACAGTTCATCATGTGACTATTTCACTCTCTGACTGAGCGCATTGTTTTTACAGATTATGAGTATCAGAAGAAGTCACCTGTCTTCATTTAGTCACTAATCCTTCACCAAACCCCACAAAGAAAAACACGGCTTTTGTGGCTAACCCATCTCAGTGTTATCATATACATTCAGGGCTTTTATAGATTAAAACGTGATCCATACCAGCTGCATGGGAACACATCCATATATATCTGCACTCAGTCTCTCTGCATTGCGTCCAGAAGAGCAGCACTAATTAAAATAAATCATTCAAACTGAACATCAGCTGAAAAGGGCCCCGAGTGTTTCGGTGAAGAGGCTTGCCATGTGGAGTGCAAAGATGTGCTACTTTTCCCTCAAGCAGCACTCTTTGCAGTCACCAATTATGAGTGTAGTGTAATACACGCTGTGATGCAGAGAGATGGTGACAGATAAATGCATCCTAATCACCCCAGCATGCATGAGGTGAGAGGAGGGGGAGGGCCTGAAAGTCAGGTTACTGTTCGGCAACAGATTTTTACTGTCAAGTGTTTTGTGTTTGTACAGTGACTACACAGCAAATGTCATATCCACGTGGAGTGATTGACATAAACCAGGATGTAGCCTCTCCTAATCACAAATTTGTATTATTGATTTAAAAAAAATATATCAAATGTTACCCTGAAATGTCAAAGTGACTGACCGAAGGGTTCATCTTCCTCTGAGTCTGTTTTGCTTCTGCTTATTTTTCATTTGCTTTTTAACTTTTTTTTTTTTTTTTTTTTTGTGGTTCTTTTGCAGAACGTATCTGCAGTATTGTCTGATAATCTGTAGCTGACAGTGCAAACAGCCAATGCATTTCCATCTTCCCCATTATTGTGGCTATGAAGAATTTCTGTAGAGCATAAATGCAAATAGTCAAACGTTCACAAGTTTGGTTGTTCTTGTTTTTCTTGCTTTCGACTTGGACCCGTTTGGGTGTGTCTGTGAATGCAGACTGACAGCGAACAAACTGATTTTGCCTTTGATGGAGAGATGACCGCTACAGAGGTTTGTACACAAAGGAAAACCATCATAATTAAGGCATGCAGGAAATGCAGAATAAAAAGGAAAAGCAAGGAAGTGCCGCTGAATTATAGGTCTGGTAACCACTGAAACGTTTTTGCGAAAATGCAAAAGTCATGTATGTCATGCATGCTCTGGATCTTGTTATGCCATTTTAGTTCCTTCCCTTTTTTATGTATTAAAATGCATGTCACAATATCTGCACTTTTATCTCTTTGAGTCTTAATACTGACTGTTGGCTAAGCCCTGCACCTGTTGCAGTGTCTGTTGATGATAGACTTTAATTTGTAATACCTAAAAACAAAAGCAATTTTTAATCAAGGAGGATTTCAGACAAGCTTCTCGTGTCTGATTTCATCATCTGAAGTGAAAAATATTGCCAGCTTCTGTTGGCTTAAGCTGCTTTAATACACTCATTTTGGCCATAAAGAGGAGACATAACCATCCCAAACTAATTAGGATGTTTCTGTCTGTTCTGCTGAAGTCTGGCAGCATCAGAAATAGCTGTTGCTAGTAGCTAATGGCTAAATATTGGTGGTTACACTTGAAGTCAGAAAAGAGAGCTTTTTAAAGAAACCTCTCAGCACACAAGTGTCCACTTGGTTTGTGGATGTTGGTAATACTTGTTTATTAATTTAAGCTCAATAGCATGCTGTGTAGTATAGAGCAGAGAAAGTCACTGTTTATTCAGTTTCTTCCACTTTTTGGTTTCGAAAGTTCAAATGAAATCAGCTGCCTGATAAAACTTGCTGTCAGTCCACTTAAACCTGTGGACAGATTCAAAGGTGGACATGGCTGGAGTTCCTTGTTAAATATTTTTTGTTCTTGGACTGTAGTTGTTCAGAGCCGGGGATTAGCTAACTGTCAGTTTCTGTTCATTATCTTTACCCTTTCCTTCCCTCTCTTACCTCTGCTTGCTTGTCCTTGTTGCTCGCTTTCTCTTTCCCTTCACCTGTTTTTTCCATCTGCGTCTCTTCTTTAATAGCGCATTACTGTCTTGTCTCACTGTCTCTATGCTTTCCTCCTTACTTGCTGCCAGTCTGAAGCAGATGAGGACTCTGAGATGCGGACGCAGGTACACTGGGCTTGCTTCGCGGCCCTGCTCAGTGCATCACACCGACATCAGATGCACTGAGCCGCTCACAAATCAGCCATCAGTCATTTTGTTCCATCCATCTGCCTTCGCTTGCCTGTTGCTGCTGCTGCTGCTGCTGCTCACTATCATACCTTACATCAGACTCTTGCTTAAATCCACTGCGCAGACTTCTGCTGCTTTTTTTGTGGAGTCATGGTTATGTTTAATTTCCTGCTGTTGCTACACCCAAGACTCAGATTTCAGTTTTCAAGGTTCTTCATAACTTGTGACTTTTCAGTGCGTTGAAGCTTACCCTCGTCTGTCACCTACAGCCATACTGTACAATACGAGGCTCCCAGTTTCTCCTAAAACTATTTTGATTTTAATAAAGCATCTAATTCCCTTATTTACAGTTCCTCTCCCCCTTTCTTGTCTTTGCAGTGTAGTTTCATAAGACGAGTAAAAGGGGAAAATGTTTTTATCAGACATAGTAATCTGATGCTAGAGGTTGGTAAGAAAAAAATGCATGACTGAAATGTGCATGCAGGTTACTTTGGTAAGAGGAAACCTAACTGGTAATCGAAGTGGTAACAGATGTGTTTGAGAGTTAGACTTGCTGTGAGCATCCAAATGTATTATGACAAAACAGGCTAAGTTGAAATAGGTCATTATTAACCTTGAATGAGATTTGGGAGTGTTCTTCTTAACTAAACCTATGAAACTAAATCTGTAAATCTCTGCATGAAACCATTTCCCGGCCCAGAAAATTAAGCTAGTCTTAAATGCTTCTTTAGCATTTCAGTACAAGCTGCTACTTTCTTAACAGCTGCCATGTGGGTGTACCTTTTTTTTTTTTTTGCTTTTGTTTTGCTGTTTGTACTAGCTGCTGCACAGGTAGCCTGCACAAAGACCTAAACAGGCCTGTGAACAATAAGTATGAAGAGCCGAGGAAGCAAATAATGCAACTAATTTAGATCTGCGGAAGTTTACGTTGCAGATCTTTTCTGAGCTGCATTTTATGCTGTCCGCGTATTTTTGGTAATTCTTTGGAAATGCAAGCTACCGTTGCGTACATGAAGCATGGCCGTCGTTCCCTCCGCGCTGCTCCTGCCCTCATCATTGTATCACGGTTGATCGGCCACTTTAGGACACAGAGCCTCCAGCGGAGGTCGTCAAGCACCAGACCAACATCAGCGAATTGAAGCGCTCCTTCCTGGAGACCGGCGGAAGCATCACCACGCCCGGTCTCACAGAGTGGGAGAAGAGACTCTCCTCGTCCCCTATGCGCTCACCCAGATCGGATGAGGCACCAATGATAGAGCCGCTGGAGCTGGATGTAAGCTGCAGCACCACAGCAGACTGAATGATGGCGTGTGTGTAGAGCATGACATCACCAAGGAGATTTCCTTTGGTTTTTTTGCTTTAAAAAAAAAAAGTAGTCAGTTCAGGATTTACTGCACATTGACTCATAAAGCAGCAAATTTAATATTCATAATGAGCCTAGAGCTAGATTTTTTAATTTTTTTTTAAACGGTGCGAGCGTGGTCGCACATTTTGCATCCCAAATGGTTTTAGTGCATATGAAAGGAGACGATGGGCACCTTGACAGAGGAGAATGATCTGTAAAGTCATTCAGAGCTGAATAAAGTTAATTTCAGTGAGTGTGCTTCTCTTTCCCTCTTATCAGCTCATGTCTTCGGTAACTGATTATCATATTAATTTGTCTCGGTAATGGATGATGAAGTCATTAATCAGTGGTGTGATTGTTGTGCTCAGTGACATTATGTGCATTTTTATCAGTTTCTCCTTTACTTGTGATGTGTAAAATTATCTGATGGACTTGCGCAGGACAAATGAGCGGCACTAATTAAAGTCTGTGAAGACGAGTCACTGACAACCAGTGTGTCTGACTAAAATGCGAGAAGGTGAAGGAGCTTTAGGATCCAGAGTTGCCACAATGGAACACGCGGTTCCACTGGTTGTGTCCGTTCTTGTATTTTTCTTGAATATATGTGACTTTTTTAAATGTCTATTTATGTTTTGTTCCCTCTGCAGCCTAAAGAAGATGAGCCAGCAGCAGATGAGACAAAAGAGGAAGTGGAACCTAAAATCACTGAGGTAAGCTGCTTCCACTGAGTTAATATTGAAAATATGTGAGACTTTTTGGTTCTTTTACCTTTATCTATGTGGAGTTACTTGTAGCATGTGGTTCCTTGAAAGAACAGGGTTTCTGTCATTTTCTGCTTTTTTTCCAACACTCTCTAAGCTTTCTTTGGCAACTGTTTGAAAGCTATTAAAACTTCCTTTTTGTCTTTCAAGTTTAGAAACTGCTAAAGACTCATTAGTTCTTATAGTGACAGTACCTCTGTCTCCTCGCAGGGACACTAGAACTTGCAACTCTTGGAGAAATTGAAGTGTGATTACTAAGAGCTGCAAATTGCCTGTGGTCGTTGAGAGTAGGACGCCGTTGTGGTGTAATTGCATGCTTTTTCCAGATTTGATTGTAGTTGAACAAACCATTAAACAGTTGTGCTAGTTTAAATTGATTTGACCACATCCACAAGGGTTGGTTAGCCAATCAGAAAAACAAAACAAAAGAGGAAATCTCAAATCAAACTTATGACCAGTGTTTGGGACTGCCCAGTCTTTAAATGTACTGAAATATGTAAAATTGGGATTTAAGGTTGAAAAAAATTAAAGTAAGAAAGTTTTCCCACCACAAAAGGAGAAAGGCCTCTTCTTCTGCTTCATCCACTGATTTGGGCTGTTGTGCTTGTTATATTAAGTGCACTTTGAAGCATAGACCTGTATACTTTGTCTAAGTGTGTGTGTGTGTGTGTGTGTGTGTGTGTGTGTGTGTGTGTGATTTCTCCTTGTGCATTCTTTATTTCTGCTGTGTATTGGCTTTGTCATGTCCTCTGTCTACTAACTTGAACGATCCATGTCCAATAAGCCAAGTGTCTCCCCAGGCAGCAGGTTATCTGGTGAAATATGTGGTGGATAGTATGACAGCTGATGGGCCCACCTCCTCCGGGCCTCATGGCATTAGTCTGTCAACCACTATGGACGACGACGTCTTTATGGACGGGACCCTGAGGGAAGTGGAGGAGAAAACCCCCGAGTCCCAGGACGAGGTGTCAGAGAGGTTGGTGGTGAAGGTCAGCCCTGGAGCTATGAGACAAGAAGTGTCCCAAGCCATCAGCGACAAGAAAGGGACGCTAATTATCCTGAAGGACGCCGAGGATAAATCAGACATTGAGGGCAAAGAGAAAAGTGCTGTCCCTGGAGAGTTTAAAGCTGATGAGCATGTAATGCTGATGGCCTCTAAAGAGGAAGAAATCCTCAGAGCAGACACTTCAGTTGTTACAGAAGCTCAAACTACAGCCGCCAAGATGCTGAGTCCGAAGGTGGAGATAAAAACAGACAGCATGACTCAGATTAAAGGTATTGACTCGCCTAAGAAGGCTATGGCATCATGGATTTCTGAGGAGGTGAAGACGGAGACTCCAGAGTTCATCAGTGTGTCAACAAAGGAAGTAAAAGATATGAAGACTTCTGATGGACTACAGGAGAGAGCAGAAATCTTCACTTTCAAAGAAGTCCAGTCTGAGCAGTCAAAGTCCAGCCTGACTCAGATTACAGTTTCTGAATCTTCAGCTACATCTTTAGTTGTGGTACTGTATGAAAACTAAAAGTAACTATTTAGTTTTGGCTGCCTCCCCTCATATCTCCACCACCACCACCACCACCACCCGCTGCGTAGCCCCATTTACTGCCTTCACTCCAGCAGCGACCAAACCGGTCTAATAACTCAAGCCCTGTGCATGGCTAACAGTCCCTTAACACCTAGCGTTTACACGCATTCTTGCCAAACCGCCGGTTTCTGTTGCAGTCGAGCCCGCTGCTTCTTTTTCAGTGCAGCTGTTTTGGGTTTGTTTTTGAGTTTTGTTGACAGCTAACAGCTTGCCTTACAGTAGCAGCTAACTCCCACAGCTGATAAAGGAAGAAATTGGGTCTCTGTCTGTTTCTACAGCTCTGCTAAGCGACACCATTTCTTTCTTTCGGTTCCGTTATCAGTTCCCTGAAAGCGGTGACTTCATAGCCCTGGCTCGGTGCCACTGCTGCAGCTTTCATCCTCCAAAATCCCCTCTGCCTCATAAACAGGTCGGGGGGGAAAATTGTATGGATCTACCCGAGAAGAGATTTCACTGTTCTTATGGAGCAGTTTTGAAAAGCAGATTAGTGGAAATTTGCTCCTAGTGGATTTAGTGATTCTAAAACCGGATTTTTGTTTAAAGGATTTAGGATTTGTCATAAGTCAGCACATTTAATAAGTTACATAATGGTATTCCATACAATCATGACATTATTTGCTTTTCAGTCCTTTTTTTCCTTTTCCATGCTCTCTCCTTTGGCTCTTTAAATCCAGACTGTGACTTTTGACTGTTCCTTCTTCACCTCTCTCTCTGTTCTTGTGTCCATCCATCTTCCTGTCCCATTAGTCTACGTTGGAGTGTGTTTCCTCCTCTCAAAAGGTGACCACTGCTCTCTGGCCCTTACAGTAAATAAGTATTGGAACACAGGTTGTATGTAATTGTTGTACACGTGCTCATAACTAACAGTTGTTTCCTTTTGCAGGTTTGAAATTGCCCTGTGTGTTTGAATTTTGACATTATCTAATGATATAATTATCATTCACAGGCACCAGCTGGTCAGGAGGAGAAACCGGTGATAGAGACGGAGGCACTCCCAGCTAAGTCTGCAGAGCCAACGGTGAATATCCAGACCACAGAGGCTGTACGGGCCGAGCAGTCGCACCCTACAGCAGAGCTCACAGCTGCAGTAGTGTTAGCAGAGGCTGCTAAGAGGGTACTAGATTATGCAGTAATGCCACAATCAGAAATGTGTGGCTGTAGGGTAGGAGATGAAGAGTCAGTTTTTCCTGACTGTGCCACGTTTTTAAAAAACGAGCCAAGGGCATCTATGCAGGTGAAGGCAGAAAGGCAGCCAGTGGCAAAACATTTGGGGATAGATGAAAATGCTGGGGAGCTGAGCTTATCAACAGATGTAGAGGTGGAGGCACCGATGTTAAAAAATGGCAATGATGGTTTCAGTTGTAATCTTCCTGTTTACATTAGTGGTTGTGGAAAGAAAGGAGAGTTGCCTTTAACAGAGGAGGAACCCGATGAAGACGAAAATAAGAGATTTTTGGACTCTTTAGAAAAGAAATTTGCAGATTTTAAACGTGCAGGAGAGAAGCAGCACACAGAAGTGAACAATAGGAGGGTTCAGTTCTCTGATGAGGTTCAATTTTTCAAAGAAGAATTCCCCGTCAAGACAGAAGATGGTATGAAAGTGGATGAAGAGGTGGTGGAATGTTTTCCAGTGGCCCCTGAGCGCACAGAGGATGACTCAAAGAAACTTTCAGAGATGTCAAACCGTTTGCCATTTGAAAAAGAGAAATACTACCATGTTAAGATGAAAAGCCCAGAAGATGAAACGGAGGAAGCAGAGGATAAACCACTGGATGTAAAGAAGGCAGCGCATCAGAAGTATGACAAGAAAGAAGTGAAATTGCAAAAAATGGAAGAAAACGAGTCAGAAGTGAGAGGAGACATGATGGCATCAGAAGAAATTGTAGAGGGCAAAGCACTGGAAAAAGAAACTGAGGCGCGAGGCAGGACAAGCCCACACAAAGGGACTCGATCTGAACTCCTTAGGTCACACACACCAGCTTCCAATTCGCCTTCTGCTGTGCCTCGGTTGGAGGTAACATTGCATAAGCTCCAGAGGCCTCAGCCTCATTACTACAGACTCACCATCACCGACCCCCCGCCTCACGGCCCGCCACTATTAATCGATCTAGCTCTGCCAAACGCATGGATTTATTTCTCAAGCTCCTAACTTTGCAGTTTGTTGCTGTGCAGATCAGCTGACCTTTTAATTGATGTGGTGCACACACTTGATAGAAAACTTGTGATTCCCGTTCTTCAGTGTCCTCCCCTGCACTGGATTAGGGACTAACACATGACTGCATGCTCTTTTAGAGATTTGAGGCACTCAGTGACCATCCTCGGCTTAGCTTATTAGCATGTGGTGCTTATTTTAGTCAATGTGATTTACTTATTTTAAGAACAGAAGCACACAGTTATAAGTCAACACCTGTAGCATTTGGTTTCAGGCATAAAATCTGGCTCAGGTAGGGTGTTTTTCATAATGCTGGTCTTCCCCTGCAGGCATTGATTTGTCCCTGTTTTGTGTATTTGTCAAACAGAGTCCCGACACTACCGCAGTGGCTACCAAAGACATGCCCGTGATCCACACTGAGACAAAAACGATCACCTATGAAGCTGCAGAGGTACATGTGACCACAATGTGTGACTGCTGCAGTAATTGGATGGCAGTGATTGAGGAATAGTGTACGAGTTGGTATAAGAGATTTAGCAGTAGCATCACCAGGTTTTTGAGGTGAACTGACAATCATGTTGCTTAAACATGCCGAAGATGCAGAGCAGCACTCGTTCACTGAGTGCAGTGTTTGCATTTGCCTGGGAGGTCAAATATTAACTCGACTTTTAGCACCATTTTGCTCTTCGCTACCTCTTGTGAGAAATGTCTGTTTTGAAGCTTAAAGCTGGATTGTGTTCTGCTGCTAGTTTCTGACTATCATCTGCTTGGTGAGCAGCCAGCATTTAATGGAGAACAGTTATCAGAAAAGCAAAAAGAAAAAAGGTAAAGCAACTGCCTGCTGTGACAGCAGACGACCAGTGAGAGTGAGTCAAAACACTGAAGTCACTGGAAAGTCTGAGCAGTAAGAAATGAGATAAAAACACATTTTTGAAGCTTTGTAGAGCTGATGGGAACTGCAGCGGTTGGAGTTACTGCAGCTTTAAAGCTCAACTATAAATTTTCATGGATTAGCGATGGATTAAGTCAGCGTTTGTTAAATGGGGTACTCGCATCCCTTAGGCATGCTTTTAAAAACTGCGGGGGGGTACGTATGTCTACCTCTGCCAAGGATGTTATGTGATTGGTTCAGTTTGTTTGTTTGTTTTTAGCAAAATTACTGGAAAAGTTTTGAAGGGATTTGCATTAAAATTTCACCAGAGGTGGAGCTTAGCACAACTTGGGAGTGATTAACTGATGCAGTCAATCTGGATCCAGGAATATTTGGAAGGATTCTGTAACATTGCTAGATGGGGCAACATTTAATTATTTATTTAGTACCAATATTACTGATTACTGGGTTACTGTTAAATGTGAAGTGTGTCACTAGTTGCTTTCCTGCCACCAAGAGAGACAAAGATTCTCGCACAAGACGAGCAGACTCACTGGGCTGAATAAACATGTCAGTGTTAGTACATTACTGGGAAAAATGAGAAGCACTTGATTAAATAATTGTGCATAATGTGTGGCTCACTTAAAACCACCAAGAGTTATCGTCTGACCTGCAGTTTGTCTCACTGTTTGTCTTCAGCTGCAGACTTGGCTGAAACACACTACCTGCACAGCAACAGACACGCACACAGTTATCTACTATATGGTGGGAAAAGTCAACATGTAGCAGCATGTAGCACAATCCAGATAATTTTCTCAGGAGTTAGTTGAGGCTGAAACGTAATTTAAAAAGAACTAAACGTGAATGAGTTTGAGCTTTGAGGTTTCCACTAATCAGTATTTATTGGAATTTAAAGAAGGTAGTACTGCTGCTGTGTTTAGATGGTTTTATGTACAGTGCTCATATGGAGTGTTTTGTGTATCAACAGGTTGAGACTAACGGTGACGCAGACCCCGGAGTGTTGCTGAGTGCTCAGACGATAACCTCAGAGACCACCAGCACCACGACAACCACACACATCACAAAGGTCAGGGCACATCTGTTGTTGCTTTAGACCAGTGGTTCTTAACCTGGGTTCGATCGAACCCTAGGGGTTCGGTGAGTTGGTCTCAGGGGTTCAGGAGAGCCTCCGCCGTGACATGCACGGCTCATTTTGTGCACCAGTAAAAAACATATCTATGTCTTGAATTTGAAAAAAATCATATTTTATTTTTCACTAAAGAGGTTCAGTGAAAGTGCATATGAAACTGGTGGGGTTCGGTACCTCCAACAAGGTTAAGAACCACTGCTTTAGACTCTTCACGCTTGTTGTACATCTGAGCATCTCTCTGCTTACTGGCAAGTTTGAAACCTGAATAAGCTGAGAATGAAAGTGTTCTCATCAAGTGATCACAAGTGTGTGCCTGCCCAAGGGGATGATAACAGAAACCTGATGGAGGGTTTTCTGCATATATCCATCCCCTGGTTTTTATTTTCATGAGTTATTACAGTTTTGTTTTTATCAGTGCTTTTAGTATTGTTATTATTATCATCATCATTAGTAGTATCATCGGCTGCTTAAGCTACAAAAAATGCCAAACAAGTTCAGATACTAGATTAAGATTTTCTTATGAGGAGCTGACAGATGGGAATATTGCAGTGATTTTATGTGTTTCTGTTGGTCAGACGGTGAAAGGAGGCATATCGGAGACAAGAATTGAGAAAAGGATCGTTATCACCGGAGACGCAGACATCGACCATGACGAGGTCTTTTTGTCCTTTCATACTGTTTCTCTGCTTACCCATACTCATTATTTTTCTCTTTCTGCAAAGCTGATTATTTGATTGTGTGGTAAAGTAAAAAGGTCAAGTGCTGAGGAACTTGGCCTTTGGGCTAAGGAATGGGCTAACGTGACATTTTAAACAAATTAACTCATCATATGGCTTAACAAATTCTGGACGTATAAGAAATGTGACTAAAAATGACTTCCCTGTTGGCATACTGACTTACAATCCAACATCCCCCGCTCCCTCCCTGCCTTTCTCCGTTCTCTGTCTCCCCCTGGTGATCCCTTTTGGCACTGCACTCCCGTATGTAGGCTCTGGCTCAGGCCATAAAGGAGGCTAAAGAACAGCACCCTGACATGTCAGTGACCAAAGTAGTGGTACATAAAGAGACAGAGATCACGCCAGAGGAGGGGGAGGACTGAACCAGGTAAGACAGCAAGGCCCCAAGTCCCGATCCCGGCGCTGTCCTGTTTAGTCTGGTTTTAATTTGGTTGAACTGGGCTTTGTTTTTCTTGTTTTTTCTTTCAAGCTGGTTTCCTCTCTTAGGCATGCTGCTTTTCCATCAGCACTTCTTCTCACTGGTGCAGATAGCCCTGTTTCTGTGGTACTTACAACTAATGCATCATGCTGCTGTCATTTCATTCCCCTCTGCAGGGAAAAGGACTGCAGATGCATGTGTGCACACAGGCCGGATATTACAGTCTCAATTCATAATGACAAGGCTTAAAAACACTTACAGTAATGCTGCCGGCAGTCTCATGCAATCTAGTGCAATATGGCTACAACACTTCCCTCTGCTGGAGAGAAACACAATTAACTTTTATTTGAGAGCTACAGCATGTACTGTGTGTTTAAAGAAGTCTTTACTCCCTTTATTAAAGATATTTTGTAAGTTTAAATTGCTGTGTTAATATTACAGTTTTCTAAATAAGAAGTGTATTCTTCTCTAAATGTTTATTAGACACACATGTGGAAAAACGTTTGAAATTATGCCTGCATGTTGTGAAATATTGAGTGAAAACATTTTCCATATATTGTTCTGCCCGCATTGTGGTAGCTCACAAAGAGCACAGGCAGGGATGAGCGATTAAATTCCGGCTGAACCGGCTTCCGCTCCGAGCCTGCGACTGCAGACGCGCCCGTATGGACTGAAATCTGATCTTGAGTGCACACAGATGTGCTTTGGTCTATTTTCAACTCTGCTCTTAAATTTGAAATTATATATGTTAGCTGAAGAAATCCTTGTGTACCCAGTTGTACAGGTCACAAAAAAATTACATTTGGAGAAATTCATTTTTAGGGCTTTTTAGAAACTACTGAATATGCATGTGACATAAAATATCAGATTTAATCTGATTTGAAAGTTGTTCACTAATTGTTCTTTTAAAAACTCTAAGAAAAGTTTGTGACACAAAGGCGAAAACAGCAATAAGTTTGCAGCAGACAGCAGCCTGCTTTTCATGGAAATGAACACCGGAGCTTGGGGTTCATCCCTGAGATGATTCTAGGGCACGCTGTGACACACTTCTGCTTTCAGTTGCACTTCCCTTTTTTTGCACGAAGGGAAAAATAGGTCAGCAGTCCTTATGGCGTTTCCACAAACTCTGCAAATGCAGCCATTTGTGTTTCAACTTGTCCACTGTGGGTATTGTGAGGATTTTCTCATGTGTGGAGCTGTTATAAAAGAACCTTGCATTTCACTGCAGCACAGCATGTCATTCTAGTTGCCTTCTCTCAAGCATTTATACTCTCTGGAAAGTGCTCGCTGTCAAGTTTTACTCTAGCTCACCTTTTGGCAGTGAAACTTGTTTCTTTATCCTCTGACTGAAACGGTCCCAAGGCGCTGCGTTTGGGATGAGTGAGCGTGCATGTGTGTGCTTGTGTGACTCACCAGATGGGAATGCTTGACTTTGTTTCTGCAGCCTTGCCCTCAGTCCTGTGTGTGTCTGTGTGTGCTGTCTAATATGTGTGTGTCTGTGTGTGCTTGAATAGCTCTATTAACATGATACTAAATGTTTGTAGTGTTTTGGGTAGTTGTTGTTTCCCTGGGTGCTAGATACACACAGAGTGGTGGTGCAACCAGAAAAATTGGAAATCACCATTTTCTTTTTCTTTTTTAATGTTAGGAACACATCCACAGTAAAGTCAAAAATTTAACTTTTTTTGTTTTAAATTGCGTGAGATTGTTTCCTGTTTATATGCAATTTAATGTGGGTGTGAAGGATTTGATATCAACAGGTGGTGACTCAAGGCCTAGCTGTATACAAATGTTGGCCAATCGTAGCCCTAGGGGGAGCAGTAAGGGCAATAAAATGTGACACTGTCTGACATTGGGAAAGAAGATGAAGGTGAACAAGTTTGACATTGCAAGCCAAAATCCTGGTTTTCCTTGTCCACACATAAACACGGAACAGAGTTTCTGAAAAAAAACCAACTCTATTTTCTGTGACCTAAAATGATGTTTAGATGGGGATGAAAGGCCAAAACGCATAGACTAAAGCCATGCTTTCCAAAATTCCCATGTGCATGCAGACAGACCCTTAGCAAAAAAAATATACAGCCCAGCCTCATGACAGACTGAAAAAGTGAAATATGACATGGACACAAATCGCCTGTGACGGTCAACACAACCTGGAAACGAATGTCAGTTGGAAGCATGTTTACTTCCCGCAACAAAAACAGTTTTGAGATGCCTCAGACGGGCGTCTTCATCAGGACAATGATGATTTCTTTATTTTTTAAATAGTGGTAAAAAAAACAAATCAGAAGCTGTCAAACTGTGAAGTGCCACAGGTTAAAAAAAAAAAAGTTTGTTAGTGTTACTATGTGATTTTAATGATTCCTAAATATTCCTTCCCCTTAACCAATAAACCAATGAGTGAACATAAAAGTAATGATAGCTCCTAACGTTTTTAAATAACTTAAAAAGGCGATTTTATAAGGCCTACTTTTTAAGCTATTAGTGATTCGGTTGTTGTTTTTAACTTATTTACCGGCTGTCACTAAAAAATACCTCAACTTTTATAAAGTCTCCTAACCTAATAAAGTATAAATAACATTAATTCAAATATTTACCACTTGTGACTGCTATGCAGATGTTTGTGGTTATTTGGTATTTGAACTTTGCATTCTTATCGCATTAGCATTTGTTGCATTTATGACATTTTAGAGCCATAATAACTGAAGTTGTTTAGTGATTGTTTACTTATTTTAAGTACCAACAAAGTAGAACTGGGTTTAAGTGGAGGCAGTTTTAAATACAGTAACAGTAAATAAAATAATAGTTCTTAGTTGGGGGGGGACTAATGATTAATTATTTGTGTGTATACATCCGTGCTGGTCACTGTAATTAAAGTTCAGGGAAATTAAGTCTAAAGTGAAGTTGTTGGGTTTTTTCTAAAAGCTACAAGCAGCTGCTGGTTGGGTAAAAGCCACATGTTTGAGACCCCTGATCTAAACATGTGTAGTTGTAGAATCAGTTGTCAGGATGGCACTTTTGTGGATTTCCTGTTGCCCGACTAGCCTGTGTGTATCTGTCTTGTATATTTGCATTTTTCTAACTTCTCTCTGAGCATCTTTTTAACTTTGTAAAAACTGCCTTAAGCTGTAGTGAGGCTCGTTTTCACTCTCTGGCAGGATGAACAGTGGCAGTAAATGTTCAGTTTACAGGATTCACTAACTTCTATTTCTTCTCCTCTTACAGGAATAACTCTGAGGGCTTTTTTTTTTTTTTTTTAATCCTCTACACCCTCCCAGAATCCAACATCCAGAACTCCACATATAACGTCGGGACTCTCAGAAGACTAGAAAGGCCTCCTACTCTCCAAGTGCTGCAGCTCCGCCACTAGTTACAACAATCATCTGCAAAACAACTAAATGCATTTTGCATGAGAAGGAAGCAACGTTGCATTATCAAACAAGATTATACAGAAAACCATGTGATTCTCCAAGTGGTTCCTCAATCCATCTGCACGCCAAATCCCTGTGTGCAGCAAGCGAAACCTTTTGCTTTCACTGCCTTATATGACTTTGATGCATTTTTATGATTATTGAGAATAATTATTGTAGCAACGTTTTATTTATGAAATAAAGCCATCACTCCGGAAACTTAAAATCGCTGTAGGCTGTATATGTTAGAGAGCGTACACTATTTAACCTCGCAGTAGAAGTGCCAACGTTATTTACAAGCAAGCATCGCCTCATTCCCTCAAACAGCTCCATGGTTATCCAGCAGGTATGTCACTACAGAAATCACTACAGCTACCTACTGTACATATCAAAGCTTTCCTAGGAAAATAGCAAATTATCTTTCACAGCTGAATTTTTTTTTTTTTTTTTTTTGTCATGTCTACTTGAATAGCATTTTCCTTTTATATTATCATTTCAGTGTTTCATCATTTCTCATTGATTGATTCCCCCGCTTTTTAGAGACTATGTCCTGGCAAAAAAGTCAAGGAATCAAAGGTTTCTGGGCATGAAATGGATTTTATTTGCCTGTGGAGGGTTTGTGTTTTTATTCTCCAGGGTAGATGATCAGCTGCAGCACAAGTCCCAGGTTTGTGTGACTGTGAGGCAAAGGGTTCAGACTGGCGAGCTCTCCCCTGATTTACATTCAAAGCCAAGAGAGATCTATAATCCCCCTCCACTTCCGCCCACCCTGAACACATCAGCTGTGTTGCCCCCCCCCTTATCCATTCTAATGTATCCAAAAATTGAGTATTATTGATGTACAGCTGTGTTTTCCTTAAAAAGGTGCAAAAGTGGCAAGTGCATTTGTTTTGTTTTTTTTTAATTTGCTGGTCTCTTCTAAAATAATAAAAACCACCACAGTACTGAAACCTGTGTCAGCACTCATTTATCCCTGTTTAAGTATCAGTTTTTGTCATCTCTAAACAAATGGCTCAAATAGTGGAAATATGATTGAATAGTTGTGCTCATTTGAAATTATGTGTAAATTTGATTTTAATTTGATATTAAATTGTTACATCTTAAAGTTTCACTTTGCGGAAATATGCTAAAATCAATTAGGCTGAGCACACGGCGGAAACGGATCGATCTTTAAGCGTAAAATCAAACTTCAGCAGGGGGAAATTATATAAAAATGACATAATTAAAGTTAAACTAATGTTTAAATATGATGATGGGAGGCAGTTGAGGCTGTAAGCTGCAGCCCATCTATTATTTATGAAACCAAATGCTCCAAACCCTTAATTGACCTGTTAAAAGGAGAGCCCGCGGGCTAATTAAGACAGGCGTTGTGCAGTCAGAGGTAATTACTGTGAATACGCGGAGGCCTCCGAAGCCCCGCCCCTTTGCGTACGTGCGGTTATTTCACAAGATTTATAGAAAGTAAGAGCGCTCACTCCGTCTCTTACTGTGTGAGTAAATGTGCATTTGTTACTAAAGTGCACCTCAGAGTCGCATGAATGTCACCACAGTGGTTACAAAGAATATTAACTACACACAGGACTAGAAATGTATAAAAAGGGAAAGTATTTCCAGGTGGAAGGAAACTGCTGAAACTCATAAAAATCTACAATAGAAATGTTTTGTTTTTTTGTTTTTTTTAAAGAATTGTCACACATGATGTGACAGTAGAAAACATGTGGCGCAATGGTGTATTATGTAAGTGTTTTATCACTCTAGCCCACTTGAGACCACACTGGGCTGTAGCCCATGAACTAACACTCCTGCTGAACAATATTGGCGTAAACACCCCTGGCTGCTCCATCTTCAGCATCCTTTGTCCAGTATACCCACTATTCCTCCTGTCCAAACCATCTCAGCCTCATGCAGTCATTTCTAATCTTGTGAATGCTAGTCTTAAATTTCAGCATCTTCATTTCAGCCACCGAAAAACAGAAAATTTTACGTGTGGTGTGGGGAGCAAAGGAGGGGCACATACCTCTTCAGCAAGTATGTGAAAATCCCTATATGTAAACGAGTCAACAAAATATCCACAAAAACACTTTAAATCGATTTATTGTATTATCTCTTTTAAGAAAAAAAAGATTTTTTTTTGTATAAATGAGACCCCCCAAAAAAGTTCCCCAAAACAAATACAGAAAAAGAACTTAAATTACTGTACTGGGGCAATGAACATAAAAGTTGTGGTGGGCAGCTGGGGGCTGTTGCTCCCCTGTGCCCCCCTGTAGGTCTTCCCCTGCTAAAAGCTTATCAAAAAGAAAAGCTTCGAGCCGCAGATGATACTTTGTGTCTGTAGGTTCTCAGACAGTCTAAGACTTGGACTGAGAGCGAGTGGACTTCTTTATGTTTCTTAAAGACATTTCACCTTTCATCCAACAGACTTCTTCAATTCTAAAACCAAATGGTGGGGAGTCCTGGGAATTTAAATCCTAGTGGGAATTGTCCCTTAAGAGGGTGTCATGTGTCTCATTGAGTGTCACTGTGTATCTGGATTTCTTGGGGCTTTTGTTCAGTTAATATGAATAAATAAAGACTTTTTGTAATCAAATGTTCTTAAGTTTGACTTCAAGACGTGAACAGACGGGTTATCTGACGGGTGTTTGCTTGTATTATATTTAAAAATCACCGATATATTCAGGACGTCGTCTGATTTCCGGCAGAGTGAGTCACTTCCGCGTGCATAGACGATCTCGGTGGCGCGCTTCGCTCCGGTGCTGTAGGTGGCAGCAGAACAATGCAGCATTTCCTGTGGAGCCGCACAGTCACAACAAGAGGAGGAAGAGGAAAAACGACAGCTCTGGATCGTCGTCGACTGCCTTGCGTGACAACACAGGGAATCGCGTTCAGGCTTCGGGTATTAACATTTTTTATTTCCTCTTTGTCTGCTCGGGCGGCGCGGAACAGCGCGCGGCGGGTTTTCGGAGGTTTGTCGGTCTGTTCGCCGCCGTCTCCTCCGCTGTTTGTGAACTCAGTTAAAGGCACCAGAAACATGCCAATGGAGGCTTGCTGACCAAAATGGCTGGGCGCAGTGAAATGTGAAATATTCTTGCTAAGGTTATCCTTCCTGCACGCGACGCGACTGTCACGCGAACTCGGCGGTAAAACGCGCTTTTTAAGTGGAGAAAAGTGCGAGTGTTTGTTTCTGCTGCCGTTACTTTTCTGTTTTTGCTTCTTATTATTAGCGCTACTGCGGCTCTGGGCCCTGCCGTATTTTTTCTTCGGGGTTTCTGCATCGGTTGTTTGGCCACTTGTTTGCTCTCTTGTCTGTCTGGCGCTCGTTTCTGAACAGATTCACCTTCGGTTGCAAGTTTCTCCGATACTTTGTTTGTTAGGTGCGCTGCATACGCTACCTGTATATATTTTCCAAAGTGGCATGCAAATAGAGCTCCACCCCTCAGCTGTGCAGGGTGCATGCATGCCCTCGCTCTTTGGTGGGAATCAAAATATTTGACAAGTTTGCTGATTTTTTTTTTTTTCCCTCCCCCTCTGCAGGTTGCTCCAGTTTGTCCTGCAACATGTCTGATTTACTAAGATATATCGACTATGACCACAAAGCCACCTTTCTGAAGATGCTCAACCAGCAGAGGTTGGAAGGTGAGCACTGTGATGTGGTGGTCGTGGTGGAAAACATAGAGTTCAGGGCTCACCGCTGTGTCTTGGCCGCCTGCAGCAACTATTTCAAAAAGCTCTTTAAGAAACAGAGCGACGAGGACAACTCCATCGTGGAGTTGGACTTCATCCGTTCGGATATCTTCGAGGAGGTGCTCAATTACATGTACACAGCCAGGCTGGCTGTGAGGAAGAAGGACATCAATATGATGATGTCGTCCGGTCAGATCCTGGGCATCAACTTCCTGGATAACTTGTGCACCCAGAAACGGGAGCTGACCAACATGAAAACGCGGGAAAACCAGGCACCGGGTGACCACGGGATGAGAGCTCAGGATGCCATCCTGAAGGAGCTGGCTATGGAGGAGGTGAGGAAGAACAGCTTCTATGATCAGGGGATGGATAGCATGGGGCCTGGTGGCTCACACGTGTCTCAGCCGCACAACTATAACACCAACATGGGCAAAGAGCCGCACAGCCACACCTGGGGCTCATCGACCTCCAGCGACATGAAGCTGGAGTACCTGCTGTACGGCCACCGCGACCACGGCTCCTGCCAGAGCACGGGAGCGAAGCCCATGGACCACAACGCCAAAAAGGAGCGTCTGCTCACCGCCAACCGCCCCTACGGCTGTGAGCACTGCCCCAAAGCCTTCACCACCGCCGCCCACCTCAAGGAGCATCTGAAGATCCACTCCGGCTTCAAGCCGCACCGCTGCGTGGTGTGCGGCAAGGCGTTCATCAGGGGGCCCGACCTGAAGAGGCACGAAAGGGTCCACAGCAACGAGAGGCCCTTCGCGTGCCAAATGTGCGAAAAGGCATTCAAGCACAAGTCCCACCTGAAAGACCACGAACGGCAGCACCGGGGCGAGCGGCCCTTCAACTGCGGCTCCTGCGACAAAGCCTTCATCAAAGCGTCGGATCTGAAGCGCCACTGGAACACCATGCACAGCGCCAACCCCCGCAGACAGATGTCGCTGTCTCCCGCCGCCTCCCAGCAGGGCCAGGGAGACGCCACCGACCAGAGAGACTGGAAAATGGAGACCGGGCTACACTCGCATAACTCTGGGGACTGTTGAGCCTGCAAGCACACGCGCATACACTCTCACACAGACACACATACTGACATGCAGACACACTTACATACAAATAAATATGTATACAGACTGACACAACCACAAACCTGTGACAGGCCGCGTTGCCTGACATCACATGGACAGCAATCGGAGTGAGTAACAAGAGATCATAGCATGTTAATAAGACTGTGGGGCTGTATTATTATTCTAAAGAGTTATGTCAAAGCGATGTTTCCTTTCCACCTGTAAAATCATGTAAATGTTTAGTTCACACTCTACTATACATATATTTTTCACAAAGCATTGTTGCTATGTAGACTGAGGGTTCTCATAACATTATTCTCTTTTACTTTAATGGGATATGTAACATTTAAATGTTTGTTTAACCTTTACTGGATTTTATGGAGATGAAACGAGAGAGTGTAATAGAGAAAGGGGGAGGGCGGGGAGATATTTCTGCATAACATTTGTTGCATTGAGTATATTCATGTGGATGTTTTTAATGGCTGTGTTTAGTTGTATTGATTGATATTACACTGTAAGAGTAAGAGTCACCATTTTGCATTCAGCGCAGATGATACCAAAGTCTTGGGACTCTTGATGGATCGCCTTTATAGAGGTTGTCCTGCCCAAGCAACCGGCCAACTAGATTTACTGTTATACAGTATAACTGTCATCCAGCTATCAACAGTTAATGATAGATGTCTGTATATACTGTAGCTTAGTTTGTTGCACAATTAGAGTACACAATAATGAATTATGCACATATAACATTGTCCTACTCCAACACTTTGACAATAAACACCATTTGCTGTGTTTTATTGCTTTGTCAAAGGGTTTTTTTGGAAGGTAGAAGCGAGCCGAGCACGCTCTGTGGGATACGTGTCATGCAGAATAACTTTTCCTGTCATATCAAACCACGAAGGTAACGGTGCCACACCCAGATCAGCCCCAGGACACAGATCTGATCTTTTTTTTTTTTTAAGTTGAGCAACACGCAATGATGGAGTTTGGTCTGCTTAATGGCTACATGAAGCAAAGAGCTGCCTGAAACAGCAGCAGGCGTGTCCACTCGTCACAGCAGAGAAAGCACAAGTGGCTCCGATCCATTAAGTTTCCCAGTAAGCCTTGATGGCAAACCAGCAAAGAGGGGGGAGCTCCTCAAAGTTGGACCGCAGCCATCGGTAATCCACTTGTGCCCTCCCTCCTGTGAAGTCAAAATGATCTTGGGTGAAGCTTTTTGTTTTTATTTATTTTTTGGGTTGGTACTTTTTAAGTGTTTTTCAATAATTTGGTTGTTCAAAAATGTTTCTCTAAAATATACATCAGACTCACTGAGAGTGAAAAAAACATGTTGCAGGTAGTTGAAGCTTAAACTTCCTTCCACCCGCACATGTAGCAGCGCCTCGGGGTTTGGTTTATAAGCCTGGCCTATGCAAACAATCACATCTGTTGCCCTGCTCCCACCCGCCCGCTTTAACCGGCGCTAAAGTCCGCTGAGCCCTTTGTGTGTTTGTCCAGCTTGTTTCAGCTTTCTTGCATCTCTATACTTTCACACATGCGACCAACCTCGCACTGACCCGAGCATCATGTGAGCGAAAAGCCAATTTGCACACGGCATGAAGCCAGCGAACGCACCCAATATGGCTGTCCTTTAATCTTGAAGGGGGAAAAAAAATACAAACTTAAGTGCAGCTCTCTCATACTCTGCATGCAACACTAGATGGTGCCCTGTTCATAGTGATTGACCTGTTGCTGCCCAGTTTGACCTGCTCTCTTTGACTGTCCGGAGCTAAAGATATAGATATCAATATAAAAGCTAGTCAGTTTCTAATGGATGCTGAGCTCACTGGTATTGAGGAGAAGAGGGGGAGGAAAAAAAGCACATATGGTTGCTGTGTGTTGAAAATATATGCGTTCTCACACCTCAGTGTTTTCCATATATTTACATACATCTGACTCCAGTGGTTGGAGCGAGGCCAGTTGCAGCATCAGGGCCTTACAGTCTCCTTTCTGTTTGCAGTGACGGGCAGATGGAGAAGCTCTCGGTTTTCATTTATGACAGTTTGACCACACAGTTTAAGGAAGGGGAGAACATCATCAGCGCTGATGCCTGTATCTCAGATTGATCTATTTTAAACTGTCAACAGGTTTGATCGCCTGTAGTTTGGGGTGAAGCCGTTTTTGTGGGGAAACTGACGTCAGTGTCTAATGGAAAAGGCGAGCCTTGCCTCACTGATGTCAGTAGATGCCCGAGATCTGTTTTCTGCATTTCCTGGCCCTGCTGGACTGTACTGTGTGTGTGTATGTGGGAGTGTGCATTAAAGCCAGTGAATGATGCAGGATATGGGTTTGTATCACATTGTTAGGCTGAATGAGGCTGGGTGTGTGCGTCTTTGTGTCGTGACTGCCTGCATGTCAGTATCTGCGAAGGAGGTTGAAATGTAATGTGTATGTGAATTGGGGTGTGTGTGTGTGCACGCCTAAGGATTGGTGTGATGAGGGCTTTTTGTGTGCTTTTTAAAGTAGCGCATTTATATGTGCGTGCACGCACGTACACGTGTGCATGCATGTGTGATGACTGAGCGAGGAGGGGCTGGTGGATAGCATGCATTCATGCGTGTGTGTGTGCCCGCTTGCATCGAGTGTTTGCGCTACGTGCATCTATAATGAGCTCTCTGTGTGCAAACACACATTCTTGTGTGAGTGACAGGCAACGAGTAAATGTGTATTCATGCGTGCGTGCGCACCCATTCGTGCCTGTATTGGGATTATGCGTGTTTGTGTGTCAGTGCTTATATGTTCTTCTGTATGCATGAGCTTGCCTGCATGAGCTTGCCTGCATGAGCTTGCCTGCATGTGCGTGCGTGCGTGCAGAAGCACACATCAACACTATTTAGGGAATTCTTGTTTCAGCAGTATGAATTCTATAATGCACTGAGTCACATGAATGAATATATGTATTTGAATGTGGCATACATTAGTAGTGTGGGGGGCTGTGCGTTCAGATTCATGTCTGCAGAAGTTTATGCGGCTTTCTGTGTGCATACTCTCTCTTCGGCTTTGGTTCATGTGTGTGTGTGGGCGCGAGTGCATGTGTACGACAGTGTGTGTTGGCATGTATGTGTATATGTGTACAATGAACACCCGGTTTCCATTACCCAGGCCGGCGTGGTTCCCTCAGCCAGACCACAAACCTCCTGTCTCCACTGTGGCTCCACCCAGCGCTGCCACAGGCTTCCCAGAAAAGAACAGTGTCTAATTAAAAAACTTTAATTACATTCATCTCATCTCTCTCGCGCTCACATACACACACGCTTGGGAAGAATAAAATAACTGTATACAAACAATTCCTTGTGATAGATGGGAATGAAAGGCCAAGCCAGCAGGTTTTTTTTGTTTTGGTTTGGGTTTTTTTGTTTTATTTCCTCCCAGGCGGAGCATGGCTTTTAATCAGAGTTGCTGACATTCACGAGCCATATAGTCTCCTGCGATGTTGTCCTCCACTTGAGCACCATCTGGAATTTCTTCAGCTCTAAAAGGACTTTTTTTGATCGTGCTGTGTGTCGCTCTGTCTTTTCACGAGTCATTTTATGCTCTCGATATGATCTCTGAGGCATCTTAAATGTTGAAGAAGAAACGTATAAATCACTGAACAACTGTGCATCTCCAGTTTATGTACTGTATAAACACACACGGGCTATTAAACTGATTTGTGGGATAGCACTTAGAGTGACACGACTGTAAAATAACGCTCGATTAACGGCTCGTCTTCAGGGTGAATGTCACATTAATGCAAGGAGGATCTCTGAGGAATTTTCCTGGGGCGGTTCACTCATCACCTTGAACGCATGGGCCCCCCTATCTGACCTGCTTCCCCTCCCTTTCCCATCAGACTGCATAGATGTAGGTTTATTAACTGTGACCCTGTGTGTCCACAGACAAGGTATGTCTTTGTTGATGAGGATGGCGAGAGTCGAACCAGTTGAGGTAGGTTATCAGGCCATCTTCAGAGGACTGAGAGAGCCGGCTGGATCGCGGCAATCTGCCTGCGGGACTCATTGTTCAGGCCCAGACCAGATGTTCCAGCTGAGAGATTACCATCATATCACTCCTCAGTGGGGAGTCCAGCCGTGCTCTCCACGTCCTACGTCACTGTCTCCCCTTCCTCTCTCATCCCTTATCTTTTCCACCTGCTCTGTTTTCTCTACATCCACAACATTTGCTCCCTTCTTACTTATCTCCATCCTGCTCTTTCCCTTCTTTTCTTCTGTTTCTGCTCCTCCCTTACTCCCTGCTTCCATAGTGTATCCTCTCCTTCCTTATTTCCTCATCTCCTCTTCCTTACATCCACCTTTTCTTTATTCTTCACTTCTTCTTCCTCCTCCTCTTTCAACTCCTGATGCACCTGTTTTCCCTCCATCCTTTTAATCATTTTTCTTTCCTTCTTACCTTCACTTTACTCTCCCGTCTTCCTCAGCGATAACAACCGAGGGACTCACTTTGGTCAAACACAGTTCACGTTGTTCCCTTCTTCCCCTCCTTCCACCTCTTGTTATCAGTCTCCGCCATGAAGTCTTGCTTTAATGAAATTCCCCTGCTGATCACTCTGACGGATCTGAAGGCAGTGTTTGTTGGGAGACCACATCTGGGGAGTAGCTGAGGGCATGAAAAGGAAAAGCAGCTGTAATCTGGTTCTAAAAAATGTTATCCAGAGTCTGTCCTAATGTGGAATCGTTTAGGAGAAGATTTGATTAAAGTAACTTGTAGATTTGGTGAAATGTAACACATTTGATCAAAGAGTCCACGAGTTTTAACAATTACCAAACTCATGTATCGCCCCATCGTCCTGGATTTATTTAAATTTGGGAACTTTAAGGCAAGCAAACATTTTAATAAAACCATACCGTTTATAGCTTTAGTAGTACATAGTGTAAAACACGTGTGTGAGAGGCTTTTTTTTTTTTGTCGTTGTTTTTAAATTACTACATTAAAATTGTAAGGGGTTTCTCTGTACCATAGCAACCGGAAATGCAGTATTCACTGGTCAATCCACAAATTTGTACAGTAAATCCTCTGCTGTGGAAAAAGCTCCAGTTTTGGCTTTGGGAGTTTTAAGATAACACTTAACACTTGTCTTTGTGTTAAAGCTTACAGTTAGAGCTGATCTGTCGTCCCCTCTGTGCATTTATGCCACTGCTGAAACGTGTGTCTGAGCTCACTGTGTTGGTGTGGTTAGAGTGGTGGAAAGCGTGTAGAGCAAGTCAATAAAAGATTAGGTGGTGGTGGTGGATGAAGGCATAAAATTCAGGACTTTCACCCACCAGACTGGGGTTTGTGTTACATGTGAACCTGGATTTACTGGACTTAATGTTTTCATTAAAAACACAGTTGAGGTTTAAGCACTAATAAAAACTTTGTTAGGGTAAGGCACCAAAACTACTTGCTCATCTTTAGGTTAAGGACATTTACATTAAAATAAACCCTTTTAGTTATATTAACCCTGTATTAAAAAACACTACTGACTTGTCTTTTTTGACAGAAGGCCCTAAAAAAGTTTTTCCCATGTGCGTCCTACCCCCTCATCTCAAGCTGTTAAGCTATGACATCACAAAGCGTGATTGGTGCTGGCCCAACATTGATCATGATGTCGTAAGAACAAAACCCACATGGCATTATCAGATTATCCACTACCCCATGTCATAAGCTCTTGAGAATTTTTCTGTTTGCAGATGGCCGCCCTCTCTCAGCCTGGTCTTGTCTGAGGTTTTTTCTTCCCCAAGTTCTTGCTCACAGGGGATACTTGGGTTCCTAACTACAATGGTGTAATGTCATTATATGATATGTATATAATAGATTTATATGCACGACATGATGAATTATACGAATTGCATTTCACTTAAAGGATTTTTGAAAGAGTTTGATCCTCTTCCAATTCAGCTATCCAGACATCAAGGTAAAGACAGCCTACTTTGTCTTCAGCTTTCACCTCCCAGATTATGGCTTCACCACAAGTTGCACTGTGGCTTCTTCCCAAGAAGAAAAGGTCACCAATCTCTAAAGGGGAGGTCACCCTGTATATTACTTCAGGCTGTGAAGTCGGTACTGATCGTCTCTATTTGGGATTCAGCAGCATGTCTTGCTGTTTTCAAGAGCTGTGTCAGCCTAGACAGCCTCAACAATATTATCATAAAGACCTGTCAAAACAGGGAAGGAGGTGAAACAAACATTTCATTCAATGACTCCACTGAGAGCAGCAGAAATGGGAAAACAGCAGCACATGTCAATTGGATTGAAGTCTGGATCCTTAATATTTTTTTCCCTCACCAGGTGTTAAAAATCTAATTAT
The DNA here is from genome assembly GCF_001858045.2 of Oreochromis niloticus. Taxonomy (NCBI): domain Eukaryota; kingdom Metazoa; phylum Chordata; class Actinopteri; order Cichliformes; family Cichlidae; genus Oreochromis; species Oreochromis niloticus. The sequence goes on from NC_031982.2 coordinate 24,597,284, forward strand.
AAGTTGTTGTTTCCTGAGCTGCTGTTTACTCTGAGGAAAAACTGCAAAGAAAAAACAAAACGATTAAAGGGTCTCGCGTTGATCTTGTTCCACTTGGACTCTTTGTCCTGTATGTGTCCGAGTGCGGAGGGCAGCATTGATGTAGGTCTGCATAAAAAGTGGGCCTTGTCTTTTCTTCAGCCAGACACCGGCACTGCAAGAGCTTCACTTCTGGGAAATTTCATATAAAAACATGTTTTACAGATAGATTTTTAATCTGCATGTAAATAGATCAGAACCAGTTTGACGTAAGATAAGATAAGAACCATGTTATTAACAGGTTTTCAGCAGTGCTGAGCTGTTGTCAGTTTGTATGCTAAGCCATCGTCACCTGGCTGGAGTAGGGAGGATGAAGGATCTTTGATATTTCTTGAGCACACTTCCATGCTTGACATAATGTCACATAACCTAAAATGTAAATTTCCCTAAATTCTCCTCTAGTTACCATCTGCTCAACTCTACAGGTGCAAAAACTGAACAAACATGATCCCCATTTTGCTCGAAGTAAAGGTAAGTAAACACACCAGTTTACAGAAAACTCAAGTCATTTTCATCGGTTTTACTTTTCTTTTTACTTCTCTGAAACCAGTTTAAGAAGTACATACAGTAAATGAATAGATGTAGACATAAAAAGAATAAGTAGACAGTTTTTGTTGTAAAAATAAGAAATTAGCATGCAGTGGTAAATGCATGCTACCACTGACCACTTAAGCAATGTTCAGTAATTCCAGTATTTATTCTTTATTAAGAATCAACAGCTCAGTGAAATACTTGTTCATTAGCTGCTAATGAATCAATATTATTATGTATAAGTAATTATGACTGTGTGTGATTCTGCAGGGGGACCCCTTATTTTAGGTGTAGAGTGTGAATAAAACAAAGAAACCAGTCACGATAATTTAGCTTTATGAGCTCCAGTTGATTTTTCTTTATGTGCATGCTGTGATCAGCTGACCTGTGCTGCTGCTCTGACATATGCACTGCACTCTCTGTTCAACAAGATATAAGCAGATGTTTCACAAATTCTAGATTATGGATGATTGCCAAACCCCCAGACACTAAAAAAGTAGTAAAAAGGTAGAATTTTTTGAGTGAATCCAATCAGCATCATTAACTTAAACATAAATTGATTTCTGCTACCCTTGATCTCACGTAACACTTACCATGAATACAAGCCTGCTCTGCACCAGTCCAGCACAGTGCAGTATTGTAACCTTGACCACAATTCTCACTAAATTGTATGAAATCGCCTGGTGTTTTCATGCAACCTTGAAATAACACAAAATTATTATAAATCTACTTTAATTTGTTCTGCAAGACTTTTGACAAAAACATACTTTGGCAACATATAGTGTAACCTAAAAAATTGAAAAAAGAAATTTGAAATAATACATTTATTAATTAACAAAATAATAATACATGCAAGTTTTTAAAATCTTGCTTGCTAAACAGTTCTTACTTTTCCAAAGGCCTTTTCTGTCTTCTTACATCTTTTTCCACCTCTGAAAGTGAAATGCAGCCACTATGCATTTAGCTCACAGACTGGCAGAAGCAGTTTGTGTGTTTTGTGATATTTGTTGAGCTGTTTTAAAATTGTGTATTTGAATTTACCTGCCACTTAAAAGGGTGTAATGGTGGCGCACAACAACTTTTGTACATGTGAACCATAAACACATCACGGGGATGACGAGAGAAAAGGCATGTGTTAAAGGTGTAATTAGGCTGTTAAGTGTCATTATTTTCTTATTACTGAACAGGTATCTGCATGCCCAGTGCACTGCCAACCTGTAGCTAATGAAACATTAACTCATTTGATAGCAATGTGGGTTAACCTGCCTAATTTCTTATTAACCGAAGGTCCCGGATCGCCATTCCAGATCACTCAAGCACACATTAACGTCATTGTAACCATTATAGTTTGTGGCTGCCTCTCTTCTGTTTTCAAGTTTATCACATGGTTTCTAGCCTTTAGTAAGTATATGATTATATAGTATAAGTATATCTCTTGCTCAAAAGCAATATTTATCTACTTTCCTCTTTTCCAGTTTCAAATTGTGCAATCTTTGACCAGTCTTAAGATTTGAAAGATGCGTTTTGTTTTTTTCGTGTCACTTTCAAAGGAAGTGAAATCTTTGACAAATTATCTCCAGGGTTTCTGTGTAAAACAATACACAGCAGCAGTGACCGCTTTCCGCCACAGATGTCACCAAAATCAAAGCAACGTGAATGTTAAGATCATGGCTTTAAATATCACCATCAACCATTCTGCTTTCATCCTCTCACACATGACTCACATCAGCCCAGAGCTGACGTTATCGGCTGCTCCGGCGTCCTCGGGCTGCTCTGATCCTCTGAGAGCTGCTCCATTAACAGTGACGGCCTTGTCTCAAAACCAGCACAAGCGGTCAACAACACCACAGTCAACGGTTTTGAACTCACTATCTAACAACAAGCGCCCAGCATGTAATGCGGTGGCTGAGCAGAGAGTTTAGGCGCTTATTGAATCAGACTAATCTTGCGGCCGACATGTTCAAAGGAAACCTCTTTATTTTCCAGGTAGTGGCTGCCAGCCCACTGAATGACCGAAATAGAACAAAGAGGGTAATGGAAAGATGTGTGAGGTTTGCTGTGTGCACATACTTCCCGGGAAATCATTTGAAGGCACAGTTATCGACATCAAACCAGACTTTAAAGTCTTGATACAAAAGACTCGAGCAGTGATTAAAAATGGGCATTTCCTTTCCATGCTCCCACAAGATAAGATTTTAAACCAAGCTCAGCCCTAAACACCTCGAGGGCCATGAGGTCGACAGGCTTCCTTCACGTGGATTTCAATCCCCTCCTGCATAGCAGTTGCTGTTTCAGCTCAAAGTTGTCACATTGTGCAGGGAACAGGTGGCATGATGGCGACCGTGTCACTGCAAGGAGCAAAAATGGGGTATGACACATTGTTGGGTGAAAAGAAAATTACGGTGGCCCTTAGAGGTCAAATGGACTACTACTTTTTTAAAAATGCTGAAAAGGTGCACAAAACACAACAAAAGTTGAATAAAACACAATAGAAGTAGCTGGATGTGCTTTTGCAGAAATTTTCTATTTACTGGTGTTTTCTGAAGTTGCAATGCATTTGAACTTTCAGGGCCACCGTAGAAAATAGTTCTTACATGAAAGTGCACAAGAGCAAAGTTTGTCAGGTTTTTTCTTTGGGTAATTTTGGTTAGTTTTCTTGTTTTTGCTAATCTGCTAAGTTAAAAAGAAATACATTCAAGGGGACACAGTCGAAATTTTAAAAACTGGGCAGATCACACCAAAAAATCTAGATGGATAACTTGATTTATACCAGACTTAAAGCTGGTTACAGCTTGTGGGAGCGCGGTGTGTGAATGTAAACAGGATACGGCGCTGACTCTAATTCTATACAAACACTCAGTTAGCACATGCCTTTCCCTGCAGTGTACACACACCTATGACACAAGCCCATTGGCTGTCACACAGGCTTTCTGAGGGGGTTAAAGAAACTTGGATGATTAAATGGCTCACAAGGTGAATTATTTACCAGCCTGATAGTGTTAAAGGCTTGAAACCCAACATGAGTGATGAAAAAAGCGGATAAACTGAATGGGTGCTTCCTCCTCGCCCATCACCGCCACCTTCCATACACAGACACAAACTCAAGTTAAACATGTGCATAGGTGTTGGGCTACGGATCTGATAACTGAGGCCCTTTAAACGTAAACATGTGAGCTAGCATTTCCTATCCATCATGTCATGAGCACAGACAGATGAAAGGAGGAGGAGGGGATATGATTCACTGACGGTCTTTTAATGACTCTCCACACCTTCTCCAGTAATGGTGATAGACTTGTTTCTTCCTGAGGAAAGGCAAAGGATAATGTTCCCGAGAGTGGAAGGCACCACTTATTTTGACTTTGACAAATTTGCTTAAGGTTAGGCCAACCGTGAAAACTGAAGTGGGGTAATGATTAAATATCTTTATTTAATTATTATTCAGTTAGTGTCGTTATTGGGGTAACTTATCCAGCTCTGATCATTAGCTGCGCTCTGCCACCAGCTGTTGGTTTCAGTTCATTAGCAGCAAACACTAACAGTTCACAGCAGTTTAGAGATGTTGTTAAACCCACCCTTTTATTAGCCAGATTTAAGCTTCTTATACTCTTCTTCCCATTTAGCCTAACACTGCATCCACTCTGATTTTTATGTGGGAACAGATATTTAAGTCACTATAGAGACCAACAGGTCTGTCTTATCCAACAAGGATGTACAGCAATGCAAAGAAACAAGTGGAACTTTATTTATAATAACCCCAATATAATAATATATTAAATGTATTATATATACTATACATAAAGTGCTTAACAGATTTATTAGACAACCACCCAATGTGAGGTTTATGTCCTAAATTAACAGCCTTGGTAAAAACTAAAATTATATTTTAATGTTTCTGTAATGGTTAATTAACCAGTATGTGGAAGTTCTTTAATCTAAATGATACTTTTAATGCTAAAAATTTCATTATTGGTGTTATCTATGAATGATTACATTTACTGTTTTGTAAAAGTGCATGATTAGTTTTTGATTAAGATGCCGAATTACAATTATTGACTTGGATTCCTGAACAGAAAAATGAGTTTCAGTGGGTGAATGGCTCAAATGTGGGTACAACAATGTAAATTAACTTTGTTACTTGCCCAAAAAATAACATAATTTTTTAGGTTTAAACAGGTTTTTGACAGATTTCTGAATTTCTTTTATGTTTCATGACAACTGGTCTAATAAATTTGTTAATGGCTATAAATTACAGGCATGTGGATATCGCAACATAAGGTCTTACATTCCTTCTTACACATATACATCCACAGATGTATGTTTATGTGAACTATAGCCTATTTAACTATAGTGTGGGCTGATTGATTAAGACAAGGCTAAGCAATAAAAATGAGATTTCAGCAGTCTTTTAAAACAAACCAATGACTCATAAAGTTTAGTCGGCACACCTGCAAAAGCACCTAAACCTAATCACATTATGACTGCTGGAACCTCAGCACTCATGTTACTTGTGCAGGAGTCTGGTCACGTCAGGCTCTAAACAACTTTTTAAAAAGAATTCAGAATTTTATTGGAAGCTAATGAAGGGAAGCAAGGATGGGATGATGTGCGAACGCCGACTAAATTTTGTTAGAGAGAATTTAAGCGTGTACTAAAAGTTTCAGGTTATTGGCACACAATAAAAGGCTTAATTCTTTATACTGATTCTTAGATGAAAGGAACACGACTGGATGAGCTTAAAAAGTTCAGATTTAAACATCAAATGCTGTTCAAAAATAACACCAAGATTCTTAGCAGATGATTTGATACTGATAGAGAGGGGGCCAGTATAATGACTCACCTTCTTAGTGAAACTGCCAGGGCCAAACATTTCAGAATTTCATCAGTTTGGCCTTGGCCGAGATGACGTCCAGTTTTTTTGGCATGCACCTAATGGAAGAGAAACAGTGCACTCCACTGATGCTTCTGCAGATGTTAAAAGCATGAATCCAAAGCATTCTGTCAAAGAAAGAAGCTCAGTAAAAACTCGTAAACTCTTGTGAAGCAAATATTGGAAAACAGCCTGATGTCAGACACTGCCATTAAAGTTTAGAGGAAGCAGGCTCCTCATTTTGAATCAAAGCCCATTAACGCCCATTTTTTAACATTAAAACGTTTATGAATTAGATACACAATAAACAGCTGACTCTATAGACATTTTCAGGCATGGTCTGCACCCATGACAGTTACCCTGTGGTGCACATTAAGAAAGAGCAGTTTCCTGAATACTCTGTCCACCTGGCACCCTCGCCTAAACCAGTATTTCCAGCACTAAGAACTTATCAGAAATGGATTTGGATGAAGTGATAACGAACTCAGTGTCCAAGTTCATTATCACTAACTAATTTGTTACTTTAACAACCTTCTGTAACCTTTTCCAATTTCTCTCTGTGCTCCACCATCTCTTTTTTATGCAGGCAGAACTACTTTCAAACAACAACAACTAATAGTTTCAACAAAAACTGTTTACACTGCGGCCTGTGGATTATCCAGCGCGATATTCCAAGAAACAGCATCCATGTTGGATGATTCCAACATGGGAGATTTATGTCCAGTGCCAGTGCAAAAATTAATAGGCTCCATATGCACTCTAGTTATGGATAAAGTTAAGCCGTGGAGGTCTGGAGTAATACATAGCGTGTATCCAAGAGCCTCTTAGCCAGAGCTTTAGTTTCCTAACCTTAACCATATTTTTGTGAGCCATCCATTTAATAATTGATCTCATTTCCGTGCAGCTCATCCTTACTGTGCATGAACAGTGAAGCCGACTTAAATCCACAACACATTCTGTTACAATAAGATTCAGACACAGTGTAACATAAAGGGTTTGAACCCTTTTTTTTGGCTTGTTTTGCCCAAAGAGGCTTCGAACAGCAAACGCCCACTCTAATCTGCATCTGTGGTTCCTGGTTCACATTGAGGCGGCTGTTTAATGAGAAGCATTCCTGCCTCAGAGAGAGAGCGAGGGAAAGATGGCCCATCTGCAAGTCCTTTAATTTTCAAGATTTGTACCTTTGATTTTGGCTTCCCCTCAATTGCCCCGCTCCAGTGACACCAGGTTGCCTGTGTGTGTGTGCATCTGAGGGGGCAGGGGATTCACACATGTGGTTTTGGGTAGCCTTCAGGGGCAGCCGCATGTTGCAGGAGTTGCTATCTGCTTGGCAAAGGTGAATGAAATGTGATAGTTGCTGGGTTTTTTTCTGCTTCTGTCCCACAGTGAGGAATGCAGACAGTTTGGTTGGGGGTGGGAGGAGGGGGAGGGTGGGGTGTCTGCCATTATTCCCGGAGAGACAGAAACGTAACGTTGCCATTACTGATGTCAGTGACATCTGGCTCCTGTGTGTCATATCGTATGATGGCAGATAATTTGATCCAGTACAGAGTAAATGACATTAAAATAACTCACGTAGCTATTCTGAGTCGTTTAAACTTCAGTGGTTTAAAAAAACGATGAACAGGTGAAACTAATAAGGGGCATGTTACTCCAAATGCATAATATTCGGGCTTTATTTTAACCTCTTGATCCTCAATTTTGCCCTTAAAACTAAATAAATCAGCGACGTCTGCTTGTTCCAACACTTTATCTGAGTGTTTTTTATGGCTACACCAGATTTCTCACGCTTGATTTTATGTGCAGCTCCTCTAATTCAGTCTGACATATGTGGTATCTTTGAGAACTTGGGCGTCTCCACTAGAATTTAAGTTTAACTTGTATGGGTTTGAACAATGCTTGGCCACATACCACGAATCTGCAGCAGTTCAAGGGTTCAAGAGGTTAACTTCAAAGGGCGTAATTGATTTAAACTAATGTAGGCTCAAAAAAATCACCTTTTGTGCCAATTATGTGGTGGTCAGGATAAGAAATATATTTGGAAACACTAAATATCTTACAGATTCACTATGATAATATTAGTGTGTGGCATTATTTAGGTTTCTGAGCTAAAAGACTGAACATGACATGCAAGGAAAACGCATCATTTGGCTGTTTTGCCTTCAAATTAGGCAGAAAAACAGAGACAACTTCAGTTTTTAACACTAGCTAAACTTAACCTAAGTGGTCCTTAAGGCCAGCTATTCTGTAGTTTTCCTACTGCATGACATGCAGCATCAGAAAGTGGTTACTCACACAGATGTGTAACACATCAAACTGCTTTGAAGATCACCACTGAGCAATTTTTGTGATTTGTTTTTCCATCTTTGTTTCCATATTATACAATAATTGTGCTATTTCAAAACCAACTCACGGTCCTCCCACTGTCCCCATCTGCACTTGCTAGTTTTTGCAGCAACTTCAAACCATGTTTTGCAGCATTTATCTCCAAATACAAAGTCCTTAAAGTAGATCCATCCAGATGCCACCTCACCAGATTCCATCCACAGACGAAGACAATTCAGTTCAAATACTCATTTGAACTGAATGATCTTTGTCTGTGTGTTTGAAACTACGATTTTTAAAATGATCAATAACTTCTATTCTTATTTGCATGTCACCCCAGTAGAGCACTACGCTCTCAGACTGTGGGTTTACTTGTTGTTCCTAGTGCAGAATGGGAGGCAAAGCCTTCAGCTTTCAGGCCCCTTTTCTGTGGAACCAGCTCCCAGTTTGGATTTGGGAGACAGACAGATTTGTGATTAGGTCCAAATTGAACTGTCTAACACATTCACATCAATATACTGTTATTGTAGCTTTTGCTTGTTTTTGTAGTGGCAGCGCAGCAGTGTTGGTATATTAGTCTACTTCCCTAAAAGTGGGTAAATAAGACATCTGGACTCATTTGTTTAGCACCTACCAAAGGAAAAAGGAGTCTCAGGATAGATTACTCTTGGACACTGAGCCACATCTGGAATATCTGGCAACCAAAGTCTTTTTTTGCAGCCTGTCTCCATGTAAACTTTTCACTTTGTCTCAGCTTTGTTTATCAAGTTAAGTGTAGTACAAATTGCACTGCATAGTGTGGGCTTGTTTTAAGTAAAGTGTGCATAGTGTCTTTTAGCAGAGACAAACTTGCTTGTTGGGCAATGGAGATGTGCGTGCAAATGGGCTTTGGCTGTATGTGTAAATTCTCTGTAGATCAGATGACTGTGGGTAACGTGCAAGAGGCAAACCACAGATAATTGTCACCTGACTGTGTAGTTCTCTTTTCAGTTTCTGCTTCTTTCTCTTCTCTCGTTGGTGACACTCCCAACATCAGCACACACGTTTTCAGCCAAAAAAGCTAAAGCTAAAGCTCCAGAGACCAACATGTTAAAATATCCAACAGCATGAATCTGGTCTCTTTGGGTGATTTTCTTTGTTTGGTTGGTTGTTTTTACAAAATAACTGTTTAAATATCTCTGAAACGTACTTATTATTAGGAGCAGAGCCAATTTATCAGTCGATTGTAACAAAGGTCAGTCTAAGGAGTTGGCTCCAGCAATTGCCATTTGTTTCCACTACCCAAAATTAACATCTTATTTGGTATGAAAAAATGAATATGGATGCACTTCACTGAACAGGTTAGCCAGCGAGTACTAGCTTTAGCTGGCATCTTCCCACAGCTATCACCTCGTCCTTCTTTTAAAAAACAAGATGGCAAAGACCATAATATCAAACTTAGAGTGTTCGAACAGAAGTCCACAAACCAAAGGATGACCTTATGGTGGTTCTGACCATCTTTTTTTACAGTCTCTGGTTGAGACCTAAACAGACAGATGAGGAGTTGCAATTGTTAAGCAACCAGTAACTCAACATCAAATGAATACTTATATAGCTTCTGTTAACTACAAGTGAAAATATGCAGTTGCTGACATGGTTATTAGGTGATGGGTGTGCCATATTTAAAAAAAGAGAATATTGAATAAGTTTAAATATGACAGTGGTCTATGATTCTAATAATTTTCTGTTTTTCAAGAATGACTAATTAAGTTTATAGTTGCTAATATAATGAGTGAAGTACTATTTGGTAGCCTTTTGTAAAGTGATTTTAGCATTTGCAAAAGCTCATGGTTGAGGTCAAGAGGTCTGTTTGATTTCAGTGTTGTAAATTCAAATCTGTTGGAGGAAACACCTTCCCTTGCAGTCTCCAAGACAATCTCTCTTTCCATGTGGGTTTGTCAACAATATTTGCCAGAGCGCTGTCTTGTCCAAACACAGAGTAGTAATAATTTTTAACAGTCTTTGGGTCAGTGTTTGGTGCTTACTGCATGGTTAGGCAGCCAGCAGCATGAGACTTCTGTGGGTCAGAAGCCTCGGAGCTGTGGACCAGATGCACACGATTAACTCAGGCTACTTCAGATTAGTCATCTTTTGAAGTTCAAGTTCCTTTTTTGTGACATTTTCTTTTGGAGATCAGCGATGCCTTGTAACACAAGACAGAGGGGAGGGCTGAGTGAGCTGAGAAGGCGGGAGCAGGGGGCAGGATGGGGGTCTTTTTGGGTGGTCTGCCCCCGAATGAGGAATGCTGATAGTTTGTCTTTGAGCTCATACAGATTGCTCTGTCACTCGGTATCTGATTTGGCCCTCGAGACCTCACCACCTGCAAACAAGCCCACTGGCCCTTTAAGCTGCACAAAAACGCATTAGGGTATGAAACAGTCAATACTGCATAATTTAAAAATTTAAAAAGAATGCCAGGACTTGTCCTTACTCTACTATTACATAAAAAAAAAATCTTATTTTATAGTGTTATATTATTATATATATACTGGCTGAGACAGTATTCTTTTATTGGTTTTATTCCTTTATCTTTTTACATAAGGACATGACTTTTTGTCACAGGCTGGGTCTCTGACCCTGCGTTTTGAGTTTTATTTTGTAATTTTTGAAGTTTTCATGTTAGTTTGGTTATAAGTTTGTGTGTTATTCTTATTTAGGGTTAATGGAGGTTTAGGTTAGTGATTATTTATCATCTGTCTCCTTGGTTTCTGTGTTTGGTTCCTTGTCTAGCCTGTCATGTGTTTAAGGTCTGTTAAGCTTGTGTTGTTGTGTCTAAGTCTTCATGTTTCCTGTTTTATTTTGAAAAGGGTCTTGTGTTCTGTGTTCATGCGGTTGGTTTTACTCTCCCCTGTGTCGTTATGTTTCATTCTAGTTAGCTGTGTCCTCGTGTGTCTCCACTTCCCCTGATCACCTCATGTGTGTAAGTCCTCAGTCTTCCTATGTTCAGTGTCGCGCCGTCTGTGTTGTCTTCCCTACCCCTTGTCACAGTTTCCCAGTCGGGTCATAGTAAGTCAGAGTTGTTATCTTGTTTAATCACAGTGAGAGTCCTAGTCCTAGTTTTCCAGTTTATCTTCAGGTTTTCTCTCAGTTTTGCCCTTCTGTGTTTTCGTGAGTTTTCAGCCCTAAATAAAGGCTCGCTTTTCGTTAAGTCCAGTTTTGTCTCCTCGACAGAGATGGGCAGTAACGCATTACTTGTAAAGCGTTACAGTAATCCGATTACTTTTTTCACGTAACGAGTAATGTAAGGGATTACCATTGCAAAAACAGTAATTAGATTACCGTTAGTTTCCCGTAGGAACGCTGCGTTACTGCGTTACTAAAACCGTGAGTTTTTTGCGAGAATGTCTCATGACAGTGACGTAAGCGAGTGCGACGTTCGTGACAACAGCTGTCTGCAGATCAACAATGGATAATATATCGAGGGCGGGAGAGAGTATGAGCATGCAGCGTTTAAAGCGTGGAAGTACTGACCTTATTTTGAGTTTGATTCCATAAAAAGTGACAAAAACATTAGTGTCCGTTGTGCGTGGGAAGAAAACTTCTTTTTACAGTGAAAAAAACCCCTAAACTTCCAAGCAAGCACCGAGTGCGCTACGACTGTAATGGGAAATTCACAGAGAAACTCGTGGAGTCTTCAACTGACCGCTGCAGCACACCTGCACCAGGGTAAACCTCCGCCTACCCCAGTCCTGCTTTACAGGTGAAAATAGAGCAACAGGACCGCTAGTCTTTGATTTTATTTATTTTCTGCTGTGTTTTACTTGCATCTATTTGAAAGAGTGAGTGTAAACACAATAAAATATTTTATTTTATGTGCTGGAATGTGCAGAAAATAGGTTTAAATGTTAAACAAATTTCTTCCAGTCAGAGAATGTTGCATATAATTTAATTTTTGCTTGATGCATAAAGTTAAAAGATTAAAACTAATAAAACAAGTTTTAAAAAGAGACTTTTCCATTTGATTGCATTTTGTATGATGGATTATGCAGAAAAAGTAGAATTGGGCTGAAAGATCTATCGCTTTATCACCTATTCAGGTTGTAAATTGTGTTTTTAAAAAGTAACTAAGTAATTAATTACTTTTGAAAATAAGTAATCAGTAAAGTATCGGGATTACTTTTTGGGGGAAGTAATCAGTAATTAATAACTGATTACTTTTTTCAAGTAACTTGACCAACACTGCTCCTCGACTCTGTCTGCGCTTGGGTCCTCTACTCTCTCCACACGGTGTGCCCCGGCAGCCCGTGATACTTTTAGGACAGCACTATCACACAACCTTTTTTGTTCCAAAAAATATTTTTGTGGGTGGAATACAGTTTTTGTTTTTTTCAGGCATGTATTTAGAAATTCTACATTGAACCCCATTTATTAGTATGTTTTTTTTTTTTTACACAAAATAAACCATTAAAAAGTCACTGTAGTATTCCAAACACTTTACACTAAATAAATCTTTTACTTGCCCACTCTTTAACAGTACCAAAGACATCAATACACGTCCCTGAAATACGATATGATGACAGGTTTAATGCTGGTTCTGACCGCTGTTCGGTATGTTGACCCTTCTCATGGTGTGTTTCCACAGCCCTACGCTGATGCAGCCAAGACACAGAGACCTTTGGTTGACTTTATCAGACTTAGACACTTAAAATACATGAAAATCAAATTGCCTCACTTGAGTTCATGTCAGTTGCAGCTGAAGACAACAACTTTGTTCAGTGGGCTCTAAAAAGACATGCAATGAACTTCTGCATTTATGTAATTTCCTCCACCAGGTCTCCAGAAATCTAATTCATCAAAGTCTTTGAACTATAAAGAGTTTTATTAACAAAGAAAGGGTCTTTGACTGTACTGTGCAGTTACCTGACTGTAGTACCCCCATATGTCCCAGCTACTATAAAAAGTTTTCTAACATCTTTCAGCTGATGATAAGTCCAGCCCACTCACTTGTATCTCCAAAGACCAAAGACATCAATACACGTCCCTGAAATATGGTATGATGAAAGGTTTAATGCTGGTTCTGACCACTGTTCAGTATGTTGACCCTTCTGCCGTTCATGGTGTGAACACCCCAACAGTATGATATCGTCCGGTAATCTCCTGTCATTGTTGCCATCTCAGAGATTTGAAACTCAACATATTGAGCGAGGGTGCATCTGACTAAGAAACCAAGAGACTCTGTACGCTCATATGGTGGTGACTTGTCAACCACAAGGTAGACTCAGCATGCAGCATAACCTGATTCATGTTAGAGAACATAATTCTTCTCTGGCTCTCTTCCACAACATGTCTTTTATCCTGTCTTCCTTCTCTCACAACAACCGGTCGCAGCAGATGGCCCCGCCCCTCCCTGAGCCTTGTTTTGCTGGAGGTTTCTTCCTGTTAAAAGAGAGTTTTTCTTTCCCACTGTCACCAAAGTGCTTGCTCATAGGGGGTCATATGATTGTTGGGTTTTTCTCTGTATATATTATTGTAGGGTCTACCTTACAATATAAAGTGCCTTGGGGCGGCTGTAGTTGTGATTTGGCGCTGTATAAATAAAATTGAATTGAATTGAATTGAATTCACAAACTGAGCTTCAGAGCTTTATGTTTTATTCTATAAGACTCGAAACTAGCATTTGAAACCAAAAACACATCAGGAAAACGTTTAGTGAGGTCATAGATGAAGGGAACTAAGGGCTGTTTTCCCATAGGCTACCTATATAGCAGGACTGTAACCAGAGCATCTGCCCTCCTTCTGCCCGTTAGAAAGAATGCAGGTTTAAAGCATTTCCACACTTTTCAGACTCAGCCATCTTTTATGTGTCCTTTTCAGCTTCTGTAGCCACTTTCCTACTTCTACTGACTTAATTAGTCACTAATAACACCTTAAACATGACTGTTTTAGTTGCAGTGCAAATCCAAGATTTCTCCCTTGTTGTGAAACGGCACTATATAAATATAACTGCATTAAAGTTTGTTGCTCATCTAAAACTACCACTTTTGAGTTTGTAACATGAAACTATATTTTTTTAATTTCAACCCTTCAAAAATCTTTTTCTATAAACTCCATCTGAAACGACAACAATCAGATGAGCAATCACTTGGTGACAGTGGGAAGGAAAAAACTATCATTTAACAGGAAAAAACCTCCAGCAAAACCAGGCTCAGCAGTCTGAGAACAAAGTGTACGGGAATATGAACTTTATTTTAGATCCTCGTGATATTACAGATTTAATCTAAGTTTTTTTAAAACATTCATTTTGATAAATGTAAAACTTTTTGGATATTCTGACATGTTTATACAGTTTGTACTCTACCTGACTAAATTAAATTAATGATAATTTAAGGATATTAAGAATATTCAAATAAACGTTGAGGAGAATGTCTGATGAACATACAAGGAGTCTGAGTTTGCCTTGCGTTCTAACATTTCCAAAGCAGGCATACAACAACAGCAGCTTGGCAGCGAGAAAGCCTCACTGTTGACAAAAACAATATGCATCTGAAAAATGGAAACCAAATGTAAGTAAATGATGAGTTACTTGGCGTAGCGTGCAAACATATGTGTCACAGCACTGGATAAATGCATTCCTTCTCCTGCTCTGTGCAACAAACTGCACCAAAAAAAAGAAAAGAAATAAAATTAAGCAATAAACAGTTCTTTATTTATCTGCACACTATACTGAATAAGCTCCATTGAATTAAAGGGTAAAAAAAAAGCCACATGAAAATAATAGTGTCAATAGAAAACACGACTGTCTCCATCTGAAGCACATAAAAGTAAAGTAATTATCTGCTGCTGCTGCACACAGTAAGTCCTCTATAAGTCGCTGTTAAAAAAAAATGGCGGTGGCTTTGCGTTGGTAATTATTTATTTAGGTTAAGAGAGCTGAAATAGTCATCTGAAAGTACTGATAAATCACCTTTATTTAAAAGGGAGGCCAAAAAGAAAAAGAGTCTAGATGAAACAACTTCACGTTTTTAGAAATGCATGCTATATTTCACTGAGTTCTGCAGCTGCGCCGTGGCTTTCTTTGAAAATGGTTCGCCGTGGGCGCCCTGACAAATAATGAGACAAGTGTTTGCGATAGTTTAGATATTGTCCAGCATTTTCCTCAGTCGCTCATACAGTCTGTTTCCAACCTGCTGGTGAGACCAGACAAAACGACCCTGCCAAGAGATGTTGTCAGTGATGTGTTTGAAAATCCATTGCCTCGCAACTCATCAGTAATGAAGTGTTTGAAACAGTGTGGGCTGGAGAGTAGTGAAGGAGCGAGAGTGGCTTCAGGCTCAGTGACAAATCCTCTGCAAGTTTCTAATGGCAGAAAGAGTCATGCAACACTTTGGCCTGATCATTAATAAGGTCCAGGGCTCATGATCGCTTTTGAATTGAAATTTTTGAATTGAAATTTATTTCAGTCAACAACAACACAACAAATTATAATTTTACATAAAAGTACTCAATAGTAACTTGGGAAATAGCTTTTCTCAATCATTATCTTGTAAACTGACTTTTAATCTTTGCTCAATGTTTCACTTTATGTGGTGAGGCTGAGTGAACCCCACCTGGACTCTGTGAGTGGTTCCTGAAGTGAACCACAAGACGTCTCAGTATATCAGACCCATCAGGAACAAAACCTTTGCTATGTTTCATCTTGAAACATAGCAAAGGTTCAATCTGATCTCTGACTAAAAATGTACTGCTACATTTTTTGGGCTCATTAACTATTGCTCTTCAGTTAGATTGAAGATATTGTAGTCTTGGATTGCAAGTTTACCTCGATATTTCTGTCTACAGTCTTGTTGTCGATGATCTTTCCCTCCTCCTTCCATTTTATGCCAATGATGTTGCATTAGCCACAGGTCATCCAGGGTAAGCAGTGTAAAATTTGGATAGGATGCAGCAACATCTCTTGGGCATAATAAGGCAGAAATTGGGGTTATTAGACCATCAATTGAGGGTGTGATGTCAGGGTGAGACACTTTGCACCACTGAGCACTCCACCATCACCTTTTGATGCAGCTACTTTTACCAGTGTTTGATTGCCTTTGGCTAAAACCATGAAGAGGATGTGCTTTGGCTCCGGTATGACCAAGTAAATATGAAGTAGTTTAATATCCTCTATAAGAAGAACGTTACACCTTTTGAATAACAAAAACATTATGATGGACATAACAAGAAAAATGAACCCCATTCCCAAACATGCGCTCTCGCTTTAGGCTTATGATGCATATTTAATTGGCAAATTGAAACTAGAAACACATTTTCTTAGTTTTAGTTGGTCGTACCAGATGATTAAAAAAAACTGCATCCCATTGCTGGTTTAAGACATAGACTGTATTTAAAGCATGGTGGAATATTTAATTAATAATCAATGAAGCTAAGTTTCCACAGGACTCTGTGCAGGATGTGAAGAATTAAGTATACTTTTGCTTTCAGAGACATTAATAAGACGGGTAGCACACAGGTGCTGCTAATCAAATGCACTCGATTAACTGATCATTAACAAGTGTGACCACATCCATAAGAGCAGTGGTTTTACAGCTGTTTCCCCGGGTTGGACAGCTCAGCAAATGAAAAAAAGAACTGAAAAAAACCAAGAGCTACATCTCAGCCTCTGCAGTCCACAGTTAGCATGTTAAATGTTAAAGTTACATGATGGTACAATTTAAAAAAGACTGAATAGCTTATGTTTGCAAAGATGTATCTGAACAAACCTCAAGACTTCTGGAACAACTGGAGGAACTAAGGAAGAACAAAGTGGAGATGTTTGGGAGCAATGCACAGCGCCATGTTTTGCAAATGAAAAAAAAACCCAGAGCATACTCTATGTGCACAAACAGCTCAACTGTCAGTCATGGTGGTGAAGAGGTGATGATTTAGATTTGCTTTGAAGCCATGGGACCTGGGAACACTGCAGCCGTTGAGTTGACAATGAACTGACAATGAGTCAAATGTGAGGCTCTCTCTCCTACAGTTAAAGCTTGACTGAAATTTGGTGTTGCAATGGCCCAGTCAAAGTTCAAACCTCAATCCAACTGTGGCGGGACCTTAAGAGAGTTGTGGATGAACAAATGCATTCAGACAAAATTCCTTTACAAACTAAAGGTGCTACAAGCAACTGGATCATGATGTGTACTTAGTTTTGCATGTTCAGGACTGCATGTTCTTTTTCATATGACTTTAAGTGTCTTAAATCTTCATTCTAGTAGGCTTTGGGGGCAACAATGCTGGTTCTAAAAGAAATATGGTTGTAAATAAATGAGAAAATGATCCTGCAGGCTAAAGAAGTCCAGCAAACTCAATTCTTTCTGCAGCAATAGACTGTATATAAAAGATGGTGATTAAAAAAACAAACAAAAATATCTTAAACTTGCACTTGTGTGTGAGTTTGAAGGCTTATTAAAGGCTTATTAAGGGCCGGTGTCCTGCAGCTTTTAGATCTAACCCTGGATCAACACATCTGAATCATATGATTAGTTCAATACCAAGACTCACGAGAACCACCCCTGAAATGGTGTTAACAACATGGTGTTTATTTCATGTTCTGGCATTATTTAGAGTAAAAGAATTATTTAAGCAGGGTATGCTCTCAATGAATATACAGTGTCCTTGGTTTCTTCATTATGCCTGATTTTAAATAACCAAGATGGCATAGAACAAATGGCAGCCTGCTAGTGGCTGTCTTTAGCATAGCTCACTGTCTGCAGATTTGGAGATCGTTTTTTAAAAAAGTTATGTGTTAAGTGTTTAAACAAATGTTTCACGGCCATTGTATTTATTCCATTTTAGATAATGTCACATTTCATGAGCAATCAAATCTGTGTTTTTCATGTCACTAAGTCTGTAGCGCCTTCCAGATAAATCTAGATAGCATCTTAAATCTCTAGCTAAAAAATAAAGACGATTACAAAAGCTACTGTTGTTTTATTAAAACCCGGGAAGCACAGTGTTGTTCTTATCAATATGACCCGCAAAGGATCATTACCATTTCTAAAGCCACGACTACCTTTCATATAATATGGCTGGAGTGATACTGCTGAACGTTAATGTACTGACAGGAAAATCAAAACCACCTTGTGCTCAAACAAGCCATTAAAAAACTTTTTATGTGAGTGCAGTTTGATCCAGCTCATAAGTGTGGCTTATATTCATCTCCTCATTCAGACTGCTTCTCCTTCATGTCCAGTGTCCAATAATGCACAAAGAGCCTCATAGGCACACAGTAACACATAAAAGAACTGGGATTATCTTTTCAATTTTCTTAGCCCTTGAAGTTATGCAAACAAGATGGAGAGGAGAGGAAAAATCTGGCTAATCGGACATCACAGAATCTATTTCTTAAACCCAGAAGAGCAAGATCTGCGAGGCTTTAAGTCCTAATGTGCTCCAGCTGATCCCCTCAGCTTCCACGGCCTCATTCCATCTTTCAATCACAAGATTATAACAGATTTTTAATCAGATGCAGACGCCACATTCCCTGACACTGTAAAGGCCTGCAGGCATCCGAATCATAATGTTCGCATTCATCTTGAAACAATCTGAAGATGACAAAAGTCTGTGACACACACATACACACACTGTTCCCATCAGGCACTGCCTGGGAGGAGAGAGAGGTGATCATCTGCACATTGCTCACCGTGCACTGTGAACTGTAAGGGGCCAAAGAAAGAGCACCCCAAAGACAATTAAGTTAGATTTCTGGAAACTTGGGAACAGATGAGTAGTAAGATTTTCAGTACAGTTTGATTTAAAATCCAGTTTGCAAATATTGGTGAACAAGCCAAAATCTAGTTCCAGTAACCGAGATTAACTGTGGTCAGTGGGTGTTTTCCAAGCCTTTTTAAGTATGAAATTCCTTGTTTGCATTTCCCTTGAAATTGTTTCCTTGCTGACTTGGTGCAAAAGAAAAAATCCTTGAAGTTGGAGTGCTGGAACAAAACACATAAAATAAACCTACACATAATTTCCACAGGAAAGATACCAAATCGGGCTGCCACCGAAGCCTCTTATTAGCTTTGCCTGTTGTGACTTTTTGCACAGTCCTTACTGTGTAAAAGATGTAGTGTAAAAAGCAATTATTACACTGGTTAATAAATAATATATAGTAGGATCCCTGGGTTTGGATTCAGTGTTTTGAGTTTTTATTATAGATGCATGCTTCTGCTTCTTGGTTTTGCTAATACTTACGTTTTATTATCTCTATTTCTAGTTCTTAGTTCCTTTAGTTTAGTTTATTCAGTTCCCTTTCATGCCCAGTCTGTATTAGTCTTGTCTCTATGTGTTCTCCCTGGCGTCCCTTATATTTAGTCAGTCTCGTTTGCATTTTTGTCTCCCTGTCTGTATTTTTCTCAGTGTCAAATTTGCATTTCTTTTCAATTATTTCCTGTTTCACTTTATCAGCCTGTCCTCCTGTGTCTCCCCTTGTCTCGTCTGTTTTGTTATTTCCTGTGATCACTGTCTATTCCCCAGTCGTGTGCTGGTGTCCGTCTGGTTTCCCCATGCCGTGTCTTTATACCTTGTTAAATGAGTGTCATCAACTCAGTCTCATCTCTGTTCGTTTACCTTTTTCCCTGCGTCAGGTTTGTATGTCTAGAGTCTGGATTTCTGTCTCTGTTTGTTTCCTGTCTTATTTTGATAGTCCTGTGTGCGTTGCTTCCTCTGTTTCATTAGTCTGATTTAGTTCACCTGTGTTCCCTTGTGTACTCTATCTCTATGATTACTTTGTGTGTATTTAAGCCCTGAGTTTCCTTCTGTTCCTCGTGGTGATCTCCCTTGATGCTGTGTCTTGTCTGCTCAGTGTTTCCTAGTTAGAGTGCTCAAGTACCTGCCTTGTTTTAATCCAACAGTAAACCTCCTCTGAGTTCAGTCCTGCATACTGGGTCCACACCTCTGCCTGCCACACAGCGACACATGACAAAGGCAAGCTGTCATCATGCTTCAAACAAGGAGCTTCATCAGATTAGAGGGATGTGGTTATGTATGTGGTGGTTTGAATGTACGGCAGTGTTTGAACTTTGACCTCACATACATCCATCACTTTTGAAGCATACAGCCAGTGCAACCAAGTGCAAACCTTCAAGGATGCTTATGAAATTCATGTTGCACAGTGTAACACCATCTAATTTAATGTGTATTTCAAGTTACTGCAGTTATGATGTGTTTATACTTTTTTACTAGTTGTAGATGACATGTTGTTTCCAGTGATTGTGATCCAGAGTTTAATGCTCCACTAGATTTCATGAATGCATCTTGCAGATAACCAAATATTTTCTTGCCAGAAATGTTTTCGCAGAAATTATTTTTGTTGGCCAAGGTTCTTTAACAAATGCTTTTTAAAAAAAATGTAAAACTAAAATATATGTTTTTATAAAGAATACATAACGTTTTCCATTTGTTGCATTTGTTTATGTTATTTCAGATAAATCCAGCCACATTCTCCTAAGAGTTTGTATCTAGGTTCACGTTTCACCAGTCTCTATGATTTCATGGGCGCTTAAAAAAATGAAGCAATAAATATTCCACCTTTATATTATCAGGCAATGTTTTATACTAATTACTTCTAAGCATAGACTGTATACAAAAGATGGCTGCAGCCTCAGGCTTGTGGGCCATTAGCTTAGTTTTGTTTGGTTTGTTGTTTGTTGATGTAATGCTATCAGCTAATTTTTAGCTACACTAATTACGGCTTAATAACAGTCTAATAAAATACTAAGATTTCAGCCACTAAAATGCTTCACAGATCTCCTAGGTGGTCTGTTAGCAGATTTAATACAAATCCACATCATTATTCAAATGATGCATTACACAAAGTTGGGCATTTTAAAATAGAAGACTGTAGAGACTGACTCACTTGTGAAGCCAGACTCAAGTGGTCGTTGAACAACTGCAGTTTTTAGCACTTCTGCGTTGGCTTCAGTTTTCATCTCTGTAGGTTACCACCTCATTGTGAACTGTTTAGAGTGGTGCAGTTTGAAATATGAAAATAGTGTGTTTAGAGTTCCATGCAAGAATCCCATTACTTCATTTTTACTTTGTTAAATTTATGCCAATACATTGTGGTAATGTTTTGCGCCTTCTCTGAGCCAAAGACAAAGGCTCGGTCTCGCTTTTTAGTCTTGTGTTGGACAAACATGGGCAGCTCTGTAATGACCTCAGCGTGAAGTGTTAAAAGATGCTGTGTAGTTCACTTTCTCTCCCTGGCATCACACATTGAAACAGACACACAAACACCCTTGGATAAAAAAGATATAACGGCTTTTGCTTAACTCAGAAATGAAAACCTTTTTCCAAGCAACTCCCCGGTACAACTGCACAAAAACACAAAACAGAAGAAAAATGAGAAGCGTTTTGTGCTTTGCGGTGTTGCATTACACAAAAATGCAAACAATCATGCTTGCATATACACTGTGACTTATGGGAGAGTCAGACGCTGTTGAGTGGCTGTATTGTTGATGACAAGGGGCCGTGAAGGAAGGACAGGCTTCCTGTCTGTGATCTTGTTGTCGTGGAGACAGCGGGCCCCAGACAAATAGATTATCCCAGATCCTTTGATCTTTAAGAGGGAAACCAAAGAGGATCCTTAAACTGCCACGGTTTTTCCACATGAAATAAACCACTGGCATAGTTCTGAAGTTCTTCTGTCAACGACTTTCATCTGACTCGTTGCCTGGTGGAAAAAGCTCCATTTTAAAACTCTAAACAAGTTCTTTATAGGTTTCAATAACACAACAATTTGTTTGAAGCAGGAAACATCTTATTGGACAAAGGACTTATCAGTGGGCGGAGTCAAAGAAGCCCCCTGTATTTGAACATGCTGGTTACCGGCTGATATGAATAGAATAGAATAGAATAGACATCTTTTGAATTTTTCCTCTAAAACATAATGTTAACTTGATTTATATTTAATATTTATATGCTGAATTGTACTGTATGTCTTTGTCCAAAGGTACAACAAGACAGAAATTGGCATTTCTCAATATATAGCTTTGTATATGGACCATATTTAATAATAAACATCAAAATCAGAGGCAATATTTGTGCCAATGACATAACACAGATGTAACCCAAAGCAAAGGCACCCATCAAAACTAAATCACTAAAAAATTTGTTGTCTTCATTTGTTAAAATCCAAGATAAGCTCAAAGAATCTGAAAACAAATCATCATTACTGGTCCTGGTCATAAAGCAGGTTCAGCTCACCATGAGAACCTCAAACCAATAAAAATATACATTTACACGCATACAGATACTCACGAGTCATGCTGCAGGATAGCTCCTCCATTACTCCCCTGGGACAATGAGAGCGAGGGCAGCGATCAAACATTTATGAAGGTCTTTGGACTGACTATTTAAATATGAGATATGAGAGAGCGCAGTAAGCACAAAACAAGTGAACTGTAATGTTTCCCATTGTGCTCTGCAGGACTTTACATGCACAACTAGACTACTTTGAAAGGGAGGTTGCTGTAATTATTGGCTAAATTTAAATGGTGTGTGGTTGTTTTTGGTCACCCCGTTGTCACTCACTGTAACCATTTTAATTTAGGAGAAACCTAAAAAGTTGCACTGTTGTTATTTAATTTAGCAATATAATCTTACGCATAGTTAATCTGAGGCATCCTGGTGGCCTGATGGTTAAGATGCATGCACTCATCCAGAGTGATTTAGATCTTTATTTGACCTGTCGTCCTCACTCAGTTTCCCAATCTCTGCGAATGCTAGTTTATAGAATTTAAATACCAAAAAGAGTAAACTGAATATCATCTCCACCCATAGAGCAGCTCCGGCTGCTCTAGAGAAGCAACTGCTTCTTTATATAACTTAGAATCTGCATACTGGACACCATATGATATCATATTGCTCTGTTACCAATAACTTATCATCTATTTCTAAGCTTTCAATACGCCTCTGCACCAGTGTCAGTGAGACAAACTCTGTTATGTTTATTGCCTTGATGATTAAAGTGATTCTGATCCTGTAGATCATTTAAAATGCCTTGACATTCACCAGGCAGAGAGGCTCAAAACACTATCGCTCAAAAAACGGCTCTCTGTGATTTGTCTTCATCTTAATAAACAAAATCAGTTTCTATTTTTTTTTTCTGGTTATCCTCCTCCAGGTTCGGTTGTCTTCCAATCAAAACAGCCGGATCATTCCATTGTACTTAGCATCTAGCATCCATTACAGACTCGTTGTATTGCCATGCTTTGGTTTGCTGCATAAACAGTTATGTGACATGTAAGATAAACACTTCATGTCATGTCTGCCTCACAAAGAGAACAACGATGAAGCGATGTAGGGAGAGGACAACATCGGAAAGACTGACTTTCTTTCTGCCGTAATCTTTTCTTCCTTTCCGAGAGAACAGAAACGGCCAGCAGCTTGAGGAAAATTCTTAATGTAAGCCTTTATGTTTCTGTGGTCGCGGCTGAAGACGAAGCTGCATAGGTTTCCTGCCAAACTCTACGGTGTCACATGGGGGTCATAAATCAAAACTATTATGAGGTTTGTGTAATGGTACAGTACGGGCCGTTACGGAGAGTCGTGGAGGAGATGGATTTGATTCAGCTTGTCATGCAGCTGATGCTGATGTGGTTGTTGGTGGCCTTGTGGTCAGACAGAGTGTCCTTCAAAGGCAGGAAGAGAACCCGCTGTGTCAGCAAATATCCGGCTCAAGAGTCCTTAAATGAAACAAGGGAAAACACCGGCCGGCGATGCACAGTGGATTTCAGAGAAATCATTTTGTCTGTTTTGTTTTCTAATGTCATTTATTTGTATTTATTTTTTCAGTAACTCGACTGGAATATTTCCACTCTCTGATTTATTTGTGTGAAATTCAGCATCTATCTTTTTGGATATTTTCATGCAAAAAGTAGAGAGGAGACACACTCCAGTGTTTTCATTTAACTTTGAGTTATTTTTAAATAACTTTGAATTATTTCCAGGAGAAATACGTTAAATCAGTTACGTTTCAACTCATCTAATGGCATTCATAAGCTTTATGGCTGCTATTAGTGCTATTTATTCCCAACTCTCTCTCTCTATATATATATGCACTCAATCTTTACATGATTCTCAAGTCAAAATAATCCTTATTTATCTCATACTGGAGTTTGGTGCATGCCCTTAGTTCATCCTCTGTGTGAGACAAACCATTTTATCTCCTCTCACTGAAAGGCCACCCTCTTTTTAAACCAACTTTCTGCTTATTGATTAGTTAGCCCTCCCAGCTGGAGGTTGCGCAGCAGGTGGGTGGAGATGCAGTGCTTGCACCGAGATCTGTGATCCTGAGGTAACCATGTTACAAGTATAGAGCCAACAGCAGAAAAAATATCTGTAACAGAGCATATAGATCAGTGGTTGGGTCATGTTTAATTACTTGTACATTCACTGACCTCAGAATTCGAAGCTTAGCCATGTTTCCTTATGCTGAACTTGTTTAATTCTAGTATTTTACTTTTAAAGTATGTTAAAGTGTTTCATTTAACAGATCAGGCTGCTTCTTTACTTTTACTGCTGTCATCATTGCCTTCACATACACAGAAAAGGCTACAGCTGAAAGGAACGAGCTCAGGCTTGCCTCCCGGTGTGCAGTCATAAGTCCTTCTGGGAAATGTAGGAAACCGCTGACTTCGTCAAACACAGGAAAAGTTAAGGGGCAAAGCAACACGTAGACAAATTAAGTTTCGCCCTTGCTTAAAACGTTTAAATAACTGTGAATGCCATTCTTGTGATTCTCCGATGGCCTTTTTCTGGATGTGGATTTTACAATTCTCATTAAAACTCTGCCCAGGACATTAAAAATTTTTCCTCAATAAAACATCTTTTTTTGTCCATGAGTCACATGAAATGGAGTCATGTTTTTGTGGTGAGAGACGTCTGCTTGCTCATCTGCTATCTATTCTCAATGTTTTTGTGGGGGCTGGAAAGTCACGATGTTCACTGCTGACATTAAAGTTTTGTTCTGATAACAGCTTCTTTTAGCGACCATGTCAGAAGTTAAAAAACCAATGAATGTATCGCATTCTGTTTAAAAAAAACAGCTGAAGTCTTCGACGCAGATCTGATTGGAAGTGGATCTTATGTTGCACTGTTCAGTTTGCCCATTCATTATGATCAAAGCTGCTAACACCAAAGCAACAAGTCTTTCAGCAACACTGCTAAAAAAAATCTTCTGAACTGAAAAATCCCTTTGAGATTGCTTTACAGTTTGCAGGTTGCTGTTGCAGTTGTCTGACATGTAAACTTGCACAACTCGTACTTTCATCAGGTTTTACTTGGTGCATAATTAAGGAGTATTTCAACATCTTGCATGCAAATTGCAGCCAGTCTTCGCAACCTTCTAGTGGCTAAAGCAATCACAATGAACCTTTTGGTGCAGCACCTGCTTTCTTCATTTTCACCCAACTATTGCCACTTGTCAGCTGACTGATTAATAGATATTTTTCCCCTAGGTTCCCACAGCCTAAATATCTGATGATGTCAAGACTGCATTTTTCCAAAGTAATGTTCCCCTTTTGCTCTCCAAATTCAAATCAAAGCTTGCTCAGATATGATTGGTCAGTATAACTTGGACAACAACCTGACTACAAACTGAAACCTGAATGTTTGTGGCATCAAAAATTTACTTTGTAATGGATCTAGTTCCAACTACCAACCTTGTGATTTGCAGAACACCCGCTCTACCGCCTGAGCTAACAAATTCAACAAATGTGCTTAATTGTTGCTATTTATTGCTATTTGTTTTCTTGTTGACAGGTAATATTTTTAGTCTTGACTTTATGCAATTTGTTTTTAGACAGAAGATCTTTCAACCCTGAAACTGCAATGTGATATACACATGTATGCCGATGATGTGATTTATTTCCTCAACAAAACAAAGTTGGAAATTTGTTGTCATTTGTTGTGTCAGCAGTTGAATATTCTCTGGTCATCTCTGTGTATTCATTAATTTCTGATGTTTTCAGATGATAGTTATGCTACCAAGCTGTCTGCTTTGGTGAAGGTAATTTTATAGTAAACTTAGCTGGCATGAAGGCAGCTCCCACCCCTCTTGCTCTGCACCCATCTTCTCTTCTCTCTTTCTTTTTTTTATTTATATATATGCCTCTCCACCACAAGGCAGTCCAAAGAGCATCTGGTTCCTCTTGGGCCTGCGGTCACAACACTGAGAGAGTGCCACATCAAAGCTCCTTCTATTCAGCCCACAGAGAAGAGAGGAGAGCAAAGAGGGAGGAAGAAGAAGAGAGAAAATCTGGGACAAATTCTGTTTCACACACATACCACAAATCTGTCTTTGCTCATGGAAAAAAAAAAGTGCAGCTCACATCAGTGGTGTTGCGTTGAGAATCCATCAATCTTTGCGACCGCTTCACTCATACAGATAGTCTGAGCTTGGCTCCCACGCTCATCCTTTTTACAGCCTCACAGACTTTGGGTGGACATTTTTCTATTGTCAGTTTTTATTTTATTAGCGTTGCATCATTTTTAAACAGACCATCTGAATGAAACTGTGACGACAGGATTTAACGTGTGTGTTTGGAAAAAGAAATCAAAAGGAATTCCTGAACAAACAAATCTACGCTGTGAAAAAGATCAGCAGCGATCAAAAGTCCTCTTAATGCCTTTCCCGTCTTCAGGCTTGGGCACGTACGTGCACACTGAGGCACACTCAGAGATCAAATGTTGAGGGCTGTGATGGCACGTTTTGAAATTTGACCCTCCAGCAATTTTCCCGTCATTCAGAGGCACCAAAACACAAACATGAGTGTACCTGCCTTTTCCTGCTTCTCCGTGTGAGACAGCTGAGATCTGAGAGAAGAGGTTTTTTTACTCTGTTCAGACGTGTTTTGACGATTTATGAGAAGAATGATGAATTGCTATTAAATTGCATTTAGGCTCTGCTCTATGTCATCTAAATTAGTAACAGATGAAAGTCGAGTGGTGAGCAGGGCTAAAAAGCAAAGGGAAGATTGACTCAAACCCACCACTGCTGCAGTGCTGCTGGGCAGGAATACCTGCGCAGATCCCTCAGCAAGCACGCTTTTGTTGTAATGTGTAGTGAAGATCTTCATCTCTTCTGACAGCTGAGAGTCAGATTAAGCCAGAGAGATGTTCAATCCATCACTGGACAGTAAATCTTTAACCAAAATCCAACCTAATATTTCACAATTTTAAATATTGAGGTACTTGGGCTTGTGCTCCACCTCTCCACCAGCTTTCATGAAATTCTGCTTGGTGGTTTTGCCCCGTCAACTCACCTCAGCAAGGGTCTGATCCAGTCTTTTGCGACAGTGGGACGTTTGTGCTTTCAAACTGTTTGTCCAGGCTGAGTAAATATTCATTTTAGAATTTCAAAATAATGCAAACAGTCACTTAATTATTAAAAGAATGCATAGAAGCATAACATCATGTATATGCTGTCCATCTATTCATCCATTTTCTTCTATATTTTTTCTCCAGTTTAGGTGAGTCCCTGTTCATTGTAGCCTCAGCTTCTTCTTCTTTCTGTAAAAGAGTGGCACGCGCTGTGGTCTCTCCTGCTGCCTCAGCCCGTCACATTTGACATGCTGCGTATTCAGAGATTCTCTTCTATGTACTATACCTTGGTTGTAACAAGTTGTTATTTGAGTTTCGGTTGCCTTTCTATCAGCTCAAAGCAGTCTGATCATTCTCCTCTGACCTTTGGCATCAACAAGGTATTGTTCTCCCAGAAAACTGCATCGCACTGCATAGTTTCTCTTTTTCAGTCCCTTCTGTTTAAACCCTAGTGATGGTTGTGTGGGAAAATCTAAGTATATCAGCAGTTTCTGAAATACAACCATGCCAAAGTCTCAGTTAAATCACCTTTCTTCTTCTTTCTGATGCTTGGTGTGAACTTCAGTGGGTCATCTTGACCAGTTCATGCCTAAATGCGCTGAGTTGCTGCCATGCGATTGGCCGATTAAATATTTGCGTTAACGAGCAGTCGAACAGGTGTACCTAATAAAGGGGACAGTTAGTGTATGTATGACATATTTTTAATTTAACCGTGAGTAATTCGCAGCTAATGAAATACATAAATGGCAGCAGTGTGCTAACGTCACCTCAGGAACCAAGGGTGAAAAATCCCTCTGGTTTCAGGCTATCAAGAAAGTGCAAAGGTCAAATCCACCTGTCATTTTAGCAGACAGAGCCAAGAACATATACAACAAAAACAGAAATACCAAAACTGGAGGTCATATTTCATTAAAAAGGTTTATGCACTAACATTTACTTTCATATTGGTAATACTTAAGAGTAACAATACAAAACAGGACAGAAAAACTAAAACACAAGAGAGGACAGAAACATGGATGACCTGTTTAATGAGGAGCTACTAAATAACTACTTAATGGGAAAAAGTAACAAATATTGGGGTAATCAGCAATAAATGAGCCTAAAAGTGCGGTTTTTTTATGATTAATTATGACTAATGATTCCCTGATATTACATATCTATATAACATAATATATTATCTCAGCATGCCCCTTAGTGAATAATCTTAGCTTCAGCTTTCTTATTCCAACATGTTTCCCATCAAAACAAAAAGGGTCTCTCGCTCTCTCTCTCATAGATGTTTACAGCATCCAAATGAAAACCTTTAATGAGTGGCACCAACCGTCAAAGTAGATTTATTGATGTGGAAAGTTCTTTTTTATTACATTAAACTTTCATCTCTCTAAAGCTCTGCCATAAATAAGGATGTCATCGATGTGTGTGGGTTTGGGTTGTTTTGGGGTTTTTTTTAAACAGATCTTTAAAAAAGTTCCACTAATTTACTAAATCTCCTAAAAGTGGTGCCACGGACTTTAAATGTAAATGATGGATGCCTTTTGGCCTTTCTCCATCTCCCGGCGTCGTTGCAATCCACGTTCTGGATGGACAGGAAGCATTTCTTTGATGCTTGCAGCTGTCCAACACACCGACAAGCTGAAATCTTTGTGTCTGACTTTGTGCCCAGTGCTTCTGTTTAAAAACCATCAAACTTTTGAGTTCCTGTCTATGAGTCCTGTGGCAAAGAAGATCGAAAAAAAAAACCCATTTTGATCTGCAGATACCTCAGATTTAGACAAAGAGACTGATTAAGGCTGCCAACTTTCCAACTTGGCTAGGTTTTGCATCATTTTGACTCATTACAAAAACACACTTTTCACTTCTGATCTATCATTCTTTTACTAGTCTTTACTAAACTTGCTACATACAACAAATACAACACGTGTTTCTTTTTAAATATTTGCCACTTGCCATATATAGATTTTCTGTAGTTTAATTGCTTTTCAACAATCGATAAAACTACAGAAAAAAATGTAATTACTCTAGTCTGAGGATTCATATGGTGAGTGTCTGCTGGGCATTTGCTAACATATCTGAATTAGAAAACTTTTGCATTCACTATTTGACAATTAAATGGGCATTCAGGGAAAAAAAACCCTCTGATTCTTATAAACTAAATATTGGTCATACGTCTATAGAAAAGATTGTGCTCCTATTGGACACTAGTAGACAGATGTACATAAAGTTTACGTAATCAGATTACAAAAAAAAAGTAACCATAACAGATCGTTAATAGGCTTACATTTGAAAAATTGTGTAATTAAAGTTGTATTTGTTAAGAAATGGTTGATTACTTTTTGATGGCTTCAATCACAAATATATACTCATAAAAAAGGATCTGATCCAGTCGTATGTAAAACACATCCTTCCTACTTTCATAGGAATTAAGAGGGTGAGCAGCAGCCAGTTGCTGCTAATCAAATCCACTTCATTAACTGATCATCAACACGAATGGACTTGTATAAAAGCAGAAGCTTTGGCCATTTGCAGGTCTAAAGCATCCAGGGTTGTTTTAACAACATGCTGCAATCTTCCCAGTTGTGGACATCCCAGCAAACTCGCCCAAAGGTCAGACTGTCCAATAGCCAGAGAAACGGCAAAAAACCCCAAGAGCTACATCTCGGACTCCACGGGCCTCGGTTAGCATGTTAAACATTAAAATTCCTGGCGTGTTTGGAAAGACTGCAAAGAGAAAGCTTCTTCTCTAAAAAGAACATGGCAGCATGGGTTAGGTTTGCAAAGTTGCCACTGAACAAACCACAGGACTTCTGGAACAATGTCATCCTTTGAACAGATGAGACCAATATAGTCCGTGATGTAGAGCGGCACATTTGGTGAGAACTGTCGAGCACGGTGGTGGAGGTGTAATGATTTGGGTTTGTTTTGCAGCCACAGGTCGTGGGCGCCTAACAGTCAACGAGTCAACCATGAACTCTTATGTATACCAAATTGTTCTGGAGAGACATCTGTCTGGCCAAAACTGTGTCATTGCAACAGGACAATGATCCCACACAAAACAACAAATCTACAACAGAATGTTTGAAAAAGCAAAGAATCAAAGAGAGGCAATGGCCCAGTCAAAGTCCAAACCTCAGCCCAGCTGAAAAGTGTTGCTGGACCATAAAAGAGCTGTGTTTAAACATATGCCCACAAACCTCAATGAACTGAAGCAACATTGTGAAGAAGAGTGGGCCAAAATTCCTCCAAAACAACGTGACATACTGATAAAGTCACACAAAGAACAAAGCATGGGGTAGTTATGACTTGGATTTTGATATGACTGCACAGAGTACTATGAAAACGTTTCTTTGGCGTGATTGTATTGATAATATGTTTTTTTGCACTGAAAATCTGTGAAGACAGAACAAATATTTGTGAGATGTTTTGTGGCTAGGTGAATTTTTGTGCGAAATCGTCAGTGTTTGATTTTGAAGTTACCCAAAAGTGTCCAGAACGGGCTACGTGTTTTTATAAGCCGCTAGATTCCTTTCGCATTACGACAGCTGCAGTGAGAAATGCATTTCTAATTCAGTTATTGATTACATTTTACAACAATGTGAGCGATCTGTCACGGAGAGAGGTGCGGCTGATGTTTTCAGGCTCTCTCCTGAAAGATATTTCTATCATTTCCTTCGATATTGCCAGAAAAGAGACAGGAATAGTTATACAACAGATGACAAAAGAACGTGTGAGATAGGAGTTCAAACCAAGCACATATTCTCACGTCCTCACAGCTGTTCGTGCTCAAAACTGAAGCTGCTTGACCAGCCAACATTCACTCTTAATAAAGTGCACTTGTATCTTTATCTTTTTATGTTTTTTTCTTGTACATCTTCTTTTCAAACACGTTAAAATCATCTGTCATGTATATCTATGTCATAATCGGACCTTTTAACATAAACTTCTGCAGCTTCTGCTGGCTGAAGATCTCTGCTCCGGCAGTCCAGGATGGTGCCAAGTCAGCCTGTGTGTTCACAAGCAGCTGGCACCAGGGAGGACAAACAGTGGCCTGTCAGAGAAGGCCAGAGGCCCCTGGATGGGCCAGAGGCCACAGAAACCACAAGAATCCCGACTCTGGCAAGGCAGAGCAACAGCTTAGCCCTCTTTTAGGTCAGTTTAGAAGGAGAAACAGGCATGCATCATGGATCCATGCTGCATCATGGATTCCAGTGACTTTTAAGACTGTTACCTTTTCATGGTTTGTGCACAGTGATTAAGCTTCTCTCATGGTTTTATGTTTTCGCTCATTCTTATCCGCTATTAAAAAAAAAACACAGCCTCAGCAGTCCTGAAAATCACCCAAGGTAAACAATCCATCACTGAAAACATGACAGCTTGTGGGTTCTGTCAGTGTTTCGGTTTTATCATTATTCCTGTGTGCCGAGCAGAGTGTTTTCATATCAGCGCTGCATTGGGTTACGCTCTGCTTACTGTCAGTCACCTCACACCCGCAGGAGGACCTGGAGGTCTCTGGGAGGAAGTACCTGCTCAAAAGCTTGTTGTCTCAGAAATGCGGGTTTTTCTGAGGGAGGACAGACTTCAGATTTTAAGCCTCTAAAGCCCGAACACGAAAGCTTTGATTTGAATAAAATATCTGTTAAATGATTGATGTAAAAAAAAAAATCAGACCAAGTAAATGTGTTCCTTCAGCTTTGGCACTTTTCATCATTTTGTTTCTTCCCAGCTGTTTTGGGGTTGTTAACATATATTTTCAGGGACAGTTTATCCTTGACCCTGCAGGCCACTTTATTTCAGAGACCTTCTACACAATGAGATCGCTCATTGCACATGGGAGTATTTACCAAGGCAACACAGATGAAAAGACCTCCCTCCAGTCCTCGCCTGCCTCCTCCTTCCTTTCTGTCTCTGCTTCCCACTCCCAGTCTGGATTGACTTAACTATACTGCTTCATCTGTCTGTGCAGCAGCATATGTTGGCCATACTGGAACTGTACTTGGAGCCAGGCCTCTTCAGCTGGGCTCTGGGCTACCTCACATGTTTGACTGCTGTTTGTACCACCAAAGAAAATCACTGTTATCCTCCCGAGTTAAACTGTTTTTTTTTTTACTAGTATGTTTTTTATATCTGAAACACACATTTAATAAATTTTTAAACGTGATACTCTATGTTTAATATAACCACACAGTTCCATTAAAATCAATCCTTGTCTTGTGCATCCTTTCTTTTGTTTTTAACACATATCCTCAAACTTATCTTATATTTAAAAATCATGTGGCTCTCTGCAATGTTTGGCTGCCACCCTCTAACTTGATATACCCACCACAAAGCTGCCGTCAGTGTCTCCTCTATCCTGATATACAGTAACAAATAATCAACGGTTAAACAATTAATGTCTCATAACTCAGTGTGAGTTTAATGCTCAGTGCGTGCCACTCCCTTCTCATTCCGCCTCTTACAGCGCTCTCCAGAAATGACACAAAGGTCTGCAGGGAGACATGAAGAAAGAGGCAAACAGAAAACAGCACAGTCATCCAATTCTCCAGAACACAGGCTTAATCAGAAACAGAGAGAAAGCATCTTTGAAACGTCCCCTCTTACATTCATCTGCTCTGACATGTTTAGCGACACTGATGATACTTAATGCAAAAAACATGTCAGAAAGAGCCGTGGTGTTTTAAACAGGGAATAACAGCTTTTATCATTTGCAGATAAAATCATAATTAATGTTGACCAAGGCAAAGTTTTGGGGGGTTTTTTTTGAAAGATGTTATATTAACCCTTCCTGCAGAAAAAAGACACCAAAATACCTCCGATACAGGCTTTCAGGGGCTTTACTGTCCCATTGAGCCTTTTGACAACCAAAGCAGCTTTATTTCCACCTCTCATAGATCGCATTCCTGCAGCAACACAAAGAGGGTGCAGTGATGCTTTGATTAGCCACACAGGACAACACAAGGGTCAACACACCAGAACAAGCCTCCCCAGTTTCACCTCCCTGCCTCCAGCTTCTCCTCTATACAGCCTTCTTATTAATACCCCTTCCGGGCTTCCTCTAAATCCCATCACTCTGTTTGTCCGGATCTTGCTCAACGGCTTTTCCGGATCCTGAGAAAAGAAGAAATTGAGAAAGGGGGGAGAGAGAGAGAGAGGAGGCCTGGAATCACTCTCCCAGAGCGTGGATACAGGATTAGAGGAAAAAGAGCAAATACCGTGGAGCATACCAAGGGGAGGCAGCAGCGAGGGTTAAGACTCCAAACAATAGGAATTAATTAGAACTCCCTCAGTGGAGCATTGCTCTACTGATTAAGGATTGGAGGATTACTGGATAAGCACATGAAATACTGTTTTTGTATATGGTGAGGCCTCCTTCAAAAAGGCTACTCTTTAATCTTGAAAGCATGGATATAAGCTTCACACTGCAAAACATGTTTTAGCACCTTATGACACAAATCGCACCTGGTACTCCGGAACACAAGTTAAAGCTTGTTACACATTTTTAAGGTTGAGAAAAAAAACTCCATCAAAATACACTTAACAAGCAAAACACATTACATTTATTGTTGACTCAAATAATGGAAAATCAAGCTCTCTATGAGAATTTTTTTCTACTTTATGTTTTTTAAATCTCTTTAAGTTTTGTCCACTTTGTTCTTTGATAACAGAGGAAATTAATTTGAAGGTGTCTTGTGACAGAAATCTCTCTGTCCTTTCCAAGCCGTACAATAAATGAACAATAAACAAGCAAAGGAGAACTTAACCCCCTGACTGTGGATGAGTAGATGTAGATTCAGGTGGAGGGAGGATGAAGATCAAAGAGTGTGCAAGAAAGTGGCAAGATGGAGAAGGTCACATGGATATGATGCCATCCTCTAGGGCAGGGGTGGGGGAACTCCAGGCCTTAAGGGCCGGTGTCCTGCAGGTTTTAGCTGTGTCTTTGAACCAACACAGCTGATTTAAATGACTAAATTCCTCCTCAACATGTTGCGAAGTTCTCCAGAGGCCTAGTAATGAACTAATCATTTGATTCAGGCGTGCTGACCCAGGAGGATATCTGAAACCTGCAGGACATCGGCCCTTGAGGCCTGGAGTTCCCAACCTGGAGTTGCTCTAGGGCAGGGGTCCCCAACTCCAGGCCTCGAGGGCCGGTGTCCTGCAGTTTTTAGATGTGTCCGTGATCCAACACAGCTGATTCAAATGGCTAAATTACCTCCTCAACATGTCCTGAAGTTCTCCAGAGGCCTGGTAATGAACTAATCATATGATTCAGGTGTGTGGACCCAGGGTGAGATCTAAAACCTGCAGGACACCGGCCCTTGAGGCCTGGAGTTGGGGACCCCTGCTCTAGGGTTTAAAAATGAGACCAGCAGCTCCTTGAAAGGCCACTTGAGGCTCAAGAAGCAACTCAGAAATTGAATTGAATTAAATTATATCCCAGCTTTGCTGTGAGAGTGATGATTTTTTTATCTTTCACATCCCAAATGTCAGAATAATTACCTACCTTGATCAATTATCTATAGAGCTGTGTGCACTTTGCACACTTTTCTCCTGGTAGCATTTAATGGGAAGGAGTTCTTCACAAAATTAGAGTCAAATATCACCAAAGCTTTGATGGGAACTCTGGTATTTTTACTGATGAATATACTGGTCAAAGCTTTTCAGCATCTTTTGACCAGTTTTCTTTTCAGCTGTGATCTAAATATTGTTGCCTTGAAACTGATCAAATAATAGAAAAACTCTTTTGATTTTTTTCCCCTGTTTTTTAATTTTTGCTTTTACTCAATGGTTGGGTTTTGGCAACAAAGACATCCTGGTTAGGTTTATGAAAAGATTGTGGTTTAGCTTAAGATACGCTCCTTCACAACACTAACCCTTACAAAATTATGGTTTTTGCACTTAGACCGAAGTGAAATGTGAGTGAGTGACCTAAAGGACGCAGTGTTCATGAACTAACCAACCCTTCAAACTTTTACTGTCATTTAATAACACAAAACTGACAAAACAGCAGCAACTGGCACCCTGAGGATGAGAATGGGCCGGACAGACAAGGGCTGCAGATCTACAGTGTCCAGTATAGTGCTGGCTTGCGTGTTCAACTTTTGTGTTGGACATGTGACAAAAAACTATGAATATAGAATCTGTTTGACTGTCTGACTGAGCTACAGCTTAGTGAGTTTTAAAGGGAAATTAAACTGTTTAAGTTATAGAAAAGCCTGATTGTGGAAGAAGCTATCTGAAATCTGTGAAGTGTTTTCAGTTTATGCCTCTTCAGGTTAAATTGGTTGGTGCTAAAGGCTGCTAGTTTAAAAATAAAAAAATAGAAAAACATATGCAAACCTCTATAGCCCATTTTCATTTCTAAATGAAGCCATTAGATGCTAATACACAGAGATTTAAACCACACTGCTGCACACTGGTGGGAGAAATGTAGTCGAAGGACTCCAGCAGGTCCACCCCTGTTCTTGATGTGCCGTGTGACTCTTTAGAAATGTATTGGCCTCTCAGTAAGTTGCTGAAAACCTTTTTCAGAGCTGCAGAGATGATCTCTAAAAGATCTTTTTCACTGACCTCTAAATTATTCTAAAATTTTCCCAAGATCATTTACTCTGTAAGTTTTTATTAATGTTGTTCTTTTAACAGATCATTTTGAGTTAAAACTGAGTGAAAGTCATAAATTGATAAGCTTATAATCAATAGTCTGGTGATTATAAGCTAGTAAGATGACGCTACCAAATAAGTTTTTGATTTTCAATTTTTAAATAGATTTGGTGCTTTTGCAGTGATACAATAAGAGTTTTAAAAGCAAATGTACCACAGATGCCTCAGCCTCCAACTTTCAGACTGGGTGAGTGATGGAGGAGCTGGAGTGCGGCCTCAGGGTTAAAAGATCAGAGAGACAAGAAAACCTCAAATTGAAAAGAGTCGGAAACTCAAGGCCACAGTCTCTCCCCATCAAACACACACACACACACACACACACACATAACAGGTGTTCTAGAGGAGAAGGACACTGAACCTCTGTTGTTCTCCCTCCAGGCAGGAGGATACGATCTGAAGGTGTATAATTTGAAAGCCACGGTCAAGAAAAATGTGCAGCATCCATCATGGATGATAAGAATGAGGATGTGGGACCTAATGAAAGGAGGAACCAGTAATTCATCCTAAACAACATGAGATTTTCTTTTTTAATTTATTTACCCTTTCATGTTCGGTGCAAGGCATTTTTAATCACTGACAAAAGAGACTTTTTTTAACCACAAAATATAATAAACCCCTCTCCTTTTTGATCAGTTCACCTCTTCATTAGACCCTTTCTGGCTTTTTGTTGATAAACCACAGAGAGCTGTCTTGCAGGAGAAACCAGGTTCAGGTATCAGGTAATGACAAGATATTTTTGAGTGAGAAAAAAGAGACAAAACCAAAAATGTTCTCAAATTCTGGACCGGTAATACAATATCTGTTTGTTGTTTTTTTTTATGGCATCTTATTTTTACAATCACAGATATTTAAAATACAAGGAGAAAATAATATATTCAACCGGAAAATAAAGAAAATGTACTCCTAAGAAAAATATGAGAAGGTGAAAAATACATTTTTTTTCTCTCTTTGGATTTTGCACCTCACTGGGGAAGCTTAAGCACCCTCTCCACGCCCATATAATATCTAAATGGGCGGGGTGAGTCCAATCTCTGGACACACGTCCAAACACTCCTCCGGGGCGCAGCACACAGGACGCACAGGAGACGCGCGCTAAAGTAAGAAAGCCGACTCTTTTGAACTGTGCACCACAATCTCTGATTGTTTCAGGGTGGCTCGCTGTAAAGTTTAGACTTTACTTTGATTTCCAGAGGATTCTTTGTTCGGATGCGAAAGTACAGCGGGCTTCTTATTCTCTCCCTCTGCGTATCGAGAGCATTCTTCAATACGATGCTCGGATTTTGCACAAGTGTTTTCTCCACGCTTTGGATCCAAAATGTGAGGATTTCTGTCGGAATAACTACGGACGCTGAATAAAGGGAAGCCTGATCTCTCCGTTGTGACCAGCGTGAAGCTCGTTTTAATCCAACCAAGTCTGAAATGGGGCCGTCATCTAGGCTGCTTCTTGTTGCTTTTTTGGGTAAGAAACTTTTCCCCATGTGCTAGTGTTTGTTATTCTGAGGTTTCATGCGCTGCAACAAGTGTCAGTGTTAAAAGATATTTTTTAAAAAGCTGAGCGCAAAGCATGTTTTACTCCACGTGCGCTTGGAAACATGTCCATGTGTTTTGTTTTGTATTTGTTTTTCTATACAAGCTGTACAGTTAGAACAATTTCAGACGGTCATTTAAGTTAATTTATTTATTTTTGCTAATCATTTAAACCGCACATGTAAGATGGGTCACTCGTAGGTTAAAATTCCCTTCATCACACCTGTTTACCATCATGGCTCTATGTTTGCCTCCATTCAGGACAAACTTTGTATTAACTTTGCGCCTTATGCCATAGTGATGTATAAAGGTTAGAAGGCAATAAAAATCTTCCCCGAGGCTGCTGGGCAGATGAAAGCGCTGGGAGAGTTAAGAGCCACTTAAAACATCCAATCCTGATGAAAACCCTGTCTGAGCAGCAGAGGATTATGGGACTGCAGTTGACCCAATCCATCTGTTGCCAGTGACAGTGGAAGGCAACATTTGGCAGCAACTTCAAATAACCTGGTTGAGATAAAAACGACATTTTGGGGTCCACTTATCCTTAAGTGTGTTTAAGTGAATCCGAACGTTCAATTAAGTGGTGTGTTATTGCAGCCTTTCAGAGTGGCAATGAAAATGCACTGTCAGACTAGATTAGAGTGCGCTGTAAATTTACTGGGAGAGAAAACCTCAGCGTGTCTTTGGAGAGCAAAACGGAAAGGTTAAAAAAAAAAAAAGCCAAGAAATGGACCCACGGAAGAGCAGCTGCTTCTATTTCACCTTTTTACTGAATCTAACCTTCTGCTCAGTGGACCTCAATGGAGCCATGAAGTTTTTATTGTATCTGCTTATAGATATTGGCTTAACTGACAGCTTTACACTTTAATGTTCATCTCAGAGTAGTTGCTGTTGTTTTTTTATTATTATATTCTTTTGTGTGTGGCGGGTATGTGGCTATAGTTTCTTTCAATTTTCAGAAAAATTGAAAGAATAGAAAATAGCAATATAAAAATAGAAACACATTTCACCCATATTTGCTATAATTTGACTAATATTACACATTTATTGCCAAAATTGGCATTTTGGTTCAAAAAAGGGGTTAAAAAAAGAAAAAATACACATTTTAATATCATGCCTGCCTCTCAAATTCAGATTGGACAGATGTGCTATCGCATTATAAAATCATAGCCAATAATTCTGTACTTAACATCACTGTAAAGTAACTTTAGTGAATCGTAATACACCAACAAAACTTTTCTGGAGACACCAGCTACGTTGCTGACACACTGTGATTGAAATCATTTAAAGGAGTTTGTGTTGATGTCTTGAAGGTTCATAAAAGCGTTTGTGCAGAATGTCTAAAACATAATATATCGTATCAGCTAGTGCTGTCAGTCTGCCGATGCGTCGGTCTGGCTCTGCAAAAGCTGCTGTAATTTGGGGTTGCACTGGGTTGAATGCCAGTTACCAGCATTTATCAGCTGTTAAAGTGGTCTGGAAGTCAAAGCAGTTTGAGACTAGCAGATCTCCAAAGACGCCAAATAATCATTGCCATAATTGCAAAGCATCACTCAGACAATTTGCACAATAATTTCATAGCGAGAGGGAGAGTCGTGAAAGTCGTGCCGGCATAGCTGAGAGAGATGCAGTCAAACTGCAGCGAAAGGAAGCGAGGAAAGGAAGTAGGAGGCACAATTTGTAGCCCGGTTTGTCCCGCACATCTGTATCAGCAGCCAGTGCAGGAATGCAGTAAAAGTGCTGGTTGTGAAGTTTGGATGGCTTACAAAACAATCTCATCTCAAGGTCCATTTAGTCACTTTTCTGTAACTTTTATGTGAAGCATGGTCCACATCAGCTGTTGGAGGTGTTGTTGTTGACACTGAAATGCAGATGTTCACATTTCCATTTTCCCTCTTGAAGGTTGAGCTACGAAGAATCAGACGGCTTCCAAGAAAAATCCCCCAAAAACCTTTAAAGTGCCAAAGCAGCTGCTAAATACTCTAAAATGAGACTACAGGGGCCCTGTGAAATTCCTGTTCCATTTGTGTGTGGTCTATGTTGGTGTATTTTTTCAGAATTAAAAAAGTATTATTTTTTTATTAATAGTAATTATGGTGGTGAATTTTTTTTCTTATTTCTTCAACATTTTTCAAAAACAGTCAAAGGTTTGGATTAAGGAAATTGGAGAAGTGGAAGAAAATGGACTGATGGATGTCTTTAATTTGTCCCAAAAGAGGAAAAATTCTGAACAAAAATAGAAAATATATTTTCCAACATTTGATCCAGAGTAAAAAATCTCATCAACCTGATTGCCATGACCCACAGAGCCTGAAAATACCTGCTGTTTTTGATGGCTTTTCACTTGGCACCACCGTGATGTTGACGATCATGGTTTTGTCTTGGCAACTTGTAGATATGCGTGTCCCACTGAGGAAAATTAAAACTGTGTTTCCTACTCCTGCCACCCTCGGGTAAAAACTTAGACTAGAAGCAATGACGTTCCCTCCTGGCTCAGCCTTCTTTATGTTTAATGCTCACCGCTAGCATGCATTACACCTCCTAAACATTAGAATTTTCCGTGCCAAATTACAGCCTGTATGGCTGTACTGTATCTTATTACTTATTTTTCTCTAAAATACAATAACAGGGAGTCAAGTGTAGCTCATATCTCCTCTTTCCTTTGACATTGTTTTGGCATTTCCCCCATGCAAGTACAATCTGACAGCTGGCTCTACTCTCTTGTTACTGAACCAAAGCAGTATTTTATGGCTTCTACTTCCTAATCTGTGTAAGTAACTTAGATAAATATGTACTGGCTTTCAAAAGGTGCAATTTTCCCTCTGATCTCCAAGTAGAAAGCCTTTCAAAATACTCAAGCACCTCCACAGTCTTTTCTTAATGTACTCTATAACTTCCCACCTCTGGATGTAGCTGCCCTGAAGTTGAAGTGTCATTTTGTCTACCCTCTTCAACTCCTGCGCGGTCACTGCCAGACTCTGAGATAACAAGAAGAACAGTCCTTTGTCTGGTCTCTGCTCTGGAAACTTAGGATTTTTCTCTTCCCATAAATGCTGTACAGTCTCTCTTCTTGTCAGGGGTCCCAGCCTTCTTACCTCACCAGTGGGATCGGGCCAACTGGAAATGTTCGCCGTGGTTTGGGACTCTGGGAGTTTTGTGGGTGCTTTGATTTAGATAGAGCAGCAGTTTGGGAAAGCAGCAGCAGCGAAGGGCCAGAAAGAGTTTGAGTGGAGCCGTTCTGATTATTGCCTTCATGAACGAAGAGTTAAAAAAAAAAAAAAAAAAACTAGTGGAAGAAAGTCACACATTCAACACTCAAAAGTGTAAAGAAGCAGGCGTCTGATGCCTACTCCTATAAAGTCATTTTTAACAAGCTACACGTAACCTCCATATAATCATTTCCTCGTTTATTTCCCTGTCTGAGTCTGTTTTCCATTTCAAGTAGGTCCACATTTGTCTTTGATGTAATGTAAGAAGATTTGTAACTGTGGTTCAAAACGAAGCTCACGTTTCATTATAATTTTGATATTTGCACAGGCTTCGCTATGACACTGCTGACTCTGGATCAGGTCTGTCTAACGTCATGACAGAAAGATATCAGCGGTGTTGCTCACAATCTTATCACAAAAAAAAAAACATTTGACCACGACTTAAGAAAACATTGTTGGAGATAACAAAATATGTCTTAATCTAACGAAACAGCAGATTTTCACAGAAACAAAGATTTATTTTTCTCCTCCTTCATTCTCAGGCTGTTGCGTAAATCAGACATTAAGCTTCAGTAACCTTTAGAAACCCCTCCCTCCTCAAAAAAATTAAAAAAGACTTAGTTCTGTCCTTTTTTTGTTTCTTTTTTATTTTTGGTTAATGAACTTATGCTCACGCCACAGTAATGAACACAATAATGTGAGAAAAAGTACACCAACTACCATCTTTACTCCAATAGCCAGCAGAGTCGTGTCCCACCACTCAGCTGAAACTCCGTCTCTGCTGTGCGCATGCTTCAGTGCAACATGACTCACTCAAATGTTTCATAATTCAGCTGTTGATTGGCTCTTTGTGGATGAGGTGGGAAAACTGCAAATTTCTATTCAGGATTCTTCTTAGTTCCACGTTTCTGGCTTATATGATGTTTCTGAACAAATTCCAGCCCCAACTGCCAGGTAAAGCTAGAAGATCACAGATCTACCATTTAAAAAAGAGCACTGTCAATATCAACTAGTATATCTAATTGAAATTCCCGTTCCAATCTTCATTTTTCTCAGAAAAAAAATGATCCGATAGTGTTATTCCCCAGCTTTCCGGACAATCCCCGGGTCTCCACTGATCACAAACTTCAAAAAACAATATATTAGCAGACTGATGGATAAAATTAGTTTTACATATAGGACATAATTTAAAAAAAAAAAATCAGTAAATAAAATCTCAGATAAACCACAACATGACATATTACACTGTCATTATTTAACAAAAACGAAGCCAAAATGCAGAAGAAGCGTGTGACAAACTAAGTACACCCCCTGAGGTTTTAGCTTGTAGAATCACCTTTGACAGTTTTTAACTTGAAGTAATCGTTTTCTGTACGACTCGATCGGGCTCTCGCTTGATTGCGGACGAATTCT
Organism: Oreochromis niloticus; assembly: GCF_001858045.2. NCBI lineage: Eukaryota > Metazoa > Chordata > Actinopteri > Cichliformes > Cichlidae > Oreochromis > Oreochromis niloticus. Next base: position 24,639,227 of record NC_031982.2, read on the forward strand.
GGCCGACTCGTCTTTACAGTTTCCTTCAGTTCATTGAGGTTTCCATGAACTCATTTATGAACAGCTCTCTTAAGGTTCCACCACAACATTTCAATCAGGTTGAGGTCTGGACTTTGACTGGGCCGTTGCAACATCTCGATTCTTTTCTTTTTCAGCTATTCAGCCATGGGGATCATTTGACTGTAGAGTAGAGGAGTTCACGGTCAACTCAATGACTGCAAGGTGCCCAGGTCCTGGCTGCAAAACAAGCTCAAATCGTCACCTTCAATCAACACTGATATAAGCTGTTTTTTCTATTATATTGCCTTTGCTTTTTTGCTAAACGTGCTGCTGCGTGTTGTTGCCAAACATCTCCACTTTGGTCTGATCTGTTTGAAGGACATTGTCCAAGAGGTCCTGTGGTTTTCCTGTTCTTTCTAGAGCCAAGAGGCTGGCATACCTTCCAAACAAGCCATACTTGTTCATTCTTTTTCTGATTGTGCTGTCCTGAACTTTTAACATGTAACATGCTAATTAAGGCCTATGCGGTCTAAGATGTAGCGCTTGGGTTTGGGGGGGTTTTGCAATTTATCTCAGCATTGCACGGTGTGACCTTGGGGTGAATTTGCTGGGACGTCCACTCCTTAGAAGATTGGTTGCAGTCTTGAATGTTTTGCACTTGTGAATAATCTTTCCGCTGCATAATGACAGACTTCAAACTGTTTGGAAATGGCCCTTCCCAGATTAATGGGCAGCAACAAAAGCTTCTCTGAGATCATTTCTGACTTCTTTCCTGCTTGAATGCTCCACACCAGCAAACCCCCAAACTGCTTTTGCATTTTCTCTTAAAAAATTCTTGTGTTAAACACATAATGGCACGGTGTACCACTTTATGTTCTCTTCACCTAATTTATAACCGGGTAACAGTTTCACAGCTAAATTTCTGTTCGTTCTCTTTTGTATGTGCTCAACCCTTAAATTCACCTGCTATTAAACCTGAGGGGTTGCATAAAAGTGTTAAGTGTGTTTTGGATTATACATCTCACCAGGTTTCCTTTTTTAACACTCTCAAGCACACACTGTTAGTTTTTGCTCTCATCATAGTGAAAACAAGCTGTTGGCAGCCGCTCAGATCGTTGCTGTGGTCCAAGCCGAGTGCAGGTGTAAAAAAACCCTTTATATACATACGTGCATAACATGCAGCAAACTGTGAAGTGTCTCCTTTGATTTTTAAGATCAGCTACAGCAAACAGAGCAGCGTTACTAATGCCACCAGCTGAGTCGGGGGATCAAGTCTCCCCCACTGTCCAGTGTTTCCACTGAGCAGTGCTGTGATGTGGTGATTTACACACAAGCCTGGGCTAGCTCTCATAGGAGCTGCCCGACTGGGTGTAAAACAGCTGGATGGAGCTTTGTTCTTCATGGAGCTTTTGGCTTCTTTTAATCAGATGTTTTTCTCCCTCCTTCAGTGTTATTAGTCTCAAATTAAAAGCTCAGAGGCGACCGCAGTGGCATTCCTGGGCATTAAATGATATTGCCAGGCAAGTCGGGTCTGATAGAAAGAATTCATGGCAAAGTCTTCATATTTCGAGGTAGATTTTGATGATATCGGAGTATTACATGGCATAAATCCTTGAGGGAATGTGAGCTTCGGGGCTTTTCTCTGGCTGTAGGCTTTTTAAGTACTTTCATTTCCGACATTTTATCCCTTTAAGCTCAGTCCATCGCTGAAGGTATTGTTTTTCCATGTGGTGCGTCAAGGGCACGCGGGCAGTGTGGGAACTGAGCATATAAATCGGCGCGATCTTTGTCATTTGTCTTGGTTTGTTTGAATGTTGTTGTTAAAAGCGAGTGGAAGTCGAAATTCACTAATTGGGCCTTCAACCCGTCTCATGATCTGCTCATTTTCATTCATACCAGGTGTTACAGGTTGCTGGAGCAGCCATGTAATGTCTGGCGATGACATGAGTTAAAATGACAAAATTAAACCCTCTAAACACTTCAAAGAGGCCTGGCAGATTGAAAGCATGAGGGAGACTGCTGTTCCGTTTGATCTCAGTGTAATTGGCGTTCCCAGTTGTCCTAAAAGCGGTAATTTATTAGGAGGTAAAGATATGCCAGAATAAACAGATTCCTCAGTGGTTTATCCAGCCTTTCAAACTCGGTGACCCCAACATTTGATGTTCAAACGCTGCTCGATGGTAATTAAACAGCTATTTAAAATGTGATTTTTACATTTGTTATTGTATGTAAAGGCTCATCATCATCTTTGTTTTCTCATCGTCTTGCTCCCACAGTTTGGGTTGAAGGTTCCTCCCTTCACTACTCAGAAAGCCGCTCAAGCCGCCTCTACCCGGAGAAAACCTTCGGCCGATCCATCAAAGACTCCCAGTGCCAGCACATGCTAAAGCACCTTCACAATGGGGCCCGGATCACTGTGCAGATGCCTCCCAGCGTGGAGGGCCACTGGGTGTCCACCAGGTTGGCTTCTTTTCTCTGTATCTGCCCCCTAACTGTAATCTTTAAGAGTTTGCATTACTCTCTAGCAAGCTACTACTTTCACTTCATTATAGTAAGAAACTCTTAGCAGGAGGTGATTTTTAAAGCTGTTGCTTGTTCATCAAGACAATTTGAGGTCAGTGGCATCAGAATATATTTAGGACACAAAGGCATCATTATTTTCAGGTTTACTCGTGTGAATGTGTTTAACCTGCCTACCCCTTGATTCTCAGGCGCTCCAGGAACTTGCTTAAAACTTTTTTTTTTGTTTAATTAAAGCTTACCTTACTTTCACTCTGAGTTGATGTGTGTTCACCACATTTCTTTATTTTTACACCCACTGATGTGGTTCACAGGCACATGGGAGTGGTTTGGAGGCTTCCTTTAAACTAATGTTTACAACTCAACAATGGGGAAACAGGGTCATGAATAGTAATGGACAAACTCATTGGTTATGACGTTAAAAAAGAACAACAAAGAGTTAAAATATTTGCTAAAACAGAAAGTGGGTGGGGATATAGACTCAGATTAGTTTCAGCCTCCTACTGTCAGGTCTGACATGTCTGAGCTTCTCTGAATGCACCACCAAACAGAAACTTACGCTGATCTAATGACATTCTTTACAAAAGAATAAACCAAAGAGGTACAAGCAAACAAAAGAAGGCTGAAGCTAGTCAATCTTCTGTGCAGATTAATTGGGTTATATTTCAGATATGCTCTTGGTGAAACTCAAGGCAAGGAACATGAATACTACTCAGCTCTTCACACAAACATGAATGTTTTGGGGGATTTTTTTGTTTCTTTTTAACAGCCATCTGTCCTCTCTTGCAGATGTGAGGTCAGACCAGGCCCAGAGTTCCTGACACGCTCCTACAGGTTTTACCCCAACAACACCTTCCAGGCTCACCAGTTTTACTACGAGGACAACCACTGCACCAAACCCATCTACACGCTGGTGATTCGGGGTCGACTGCGCTTACGCCAGGCCTCCTGGATCATCCGCGGTGGCACAGAGGCGGAGTACCAGCTCCATCGTGTCCAGATGGTGTGTCACACAGCCACCGTGGCCAAAGAGCTCAGCCAGAGGCTCAACCGCAGCTGCCGAGGGGCAGTGAAGGGCGCCTGGGAACCCAACGCGATGTACGAGCTTGTGAGCGAGGAGGGCGACTACGACTGCACCAGAGAGCTTAACTTTGCCATGCATGAGCTGCAGCTGCTGAGAGTGGAGAAGCAGTACCTGCACCACAACCTGGATCACCTGGTGGAGGAGCTGTTTCTAGGAGACATACACACTGACCCATCGCAGAGGTTGTACTACAAGCCGTCCAGCTACCAGACCGCTCTGCAAAACGCCAAGGCAAGTCCCTAATGATCCTCCCTCACTCGGGCTTAGTGCATTGATGCTATTATGTAGCCTTAGACTTGATTCTAGATCAGAGTTTGTCCACTTGTGGGTCGTAATATTAAGTTAAGGAGTTTTTATAATTACAAAACATTAAAAAAAAGTTTTTGGGTGTCCATAACTTTGATTGAACTATTGTTATAGCCTTAAAAGTCTACAGCTTTAACTTCTCACCTTGTTGTAGCAATACAGAGGTCTAATGCTGTACTCCAGCACGACCTGTTGGATTGTCTAAAAGCCTACATTTTTTTAATCAGCTATAGTGTGACTGTATATAAAAGATGACAACACTCATTAGTCAATTAAGTACCATCATGACGCATCAAGCTGAGTGTCATCACTGTTGCCATCTTTGTGTTTTGAAACCAGAGATGAAGTGGATAGACTGTGAGACTCTTAGACACTGAACCCTCGCACGGAAATCTCATTCTGAAACATGCAGATCCTCTTTTGACTCTGTAATTTACAAAATGAACATTATGTTGTATTAAAGACAGCTTGAAAGTAGCAACTCAGCCCAAAAACTGATCAGCAGAATGTTTGTTTAGCATTTTCCAACAGACTTTCTTTGCAATCCGGCTCCTTTTTGAAACCAGCAGTCGCCCCCTTCTGGCCATTAGAAAGAATGCAAGTTTAAGGCACATCCACTTCGGTTTCAAATGTCACAACTGGAAGCTACTTCCATCTTTTATGCACAGTCTGTGGTGAAGACACTAAGTTTCTCTGTCAGTAAACAGCCAGTATTATTTTAAAGTTGGTAAGGCAGGGACTATGTTGAAGTTTGTAGTTGTGCAGAATCTCTGCCAGTAACAACAGTTATTACCTGTAGGGGATAGCTGCCCCACTGTGCAGGACCCATGACTTACCAGTAGGAGTCCTTAGTTGAGCGACAGGGATGAGAACTCTTCCCACCCAGAAACCTGACGTTTGTATTCATTGGATCGTAGGTAGGGTTTTGTTTTCCATCCCGAGCATGCAGCTCAGTGTGCAACCTCAGCTGAACTCCATCCCTGCTGTGTTGACCCTCCATGCCACAAAGACCACACACACCAGATAGAAACTGAGCTGACCTGAAAAACATACATTTTAATTGGGGAGCTATCTTATGCATAATTTAAACAAAATCAGTGAGGAGACCAGGATAAACTGTTTACTAATTGTGTTTATTGTGTTTTAGAGGGAAGGCCTGTTATTTTGTTTTTTTAGGGGGAAAAAAAAGTTACATTATTCTGCTGAATTATCGAGTTATTGATGTAAGATCCAAATTATTCTGAGGCGGTTAAACCCACCTGTCTGGTGTACCCAACCGACATCTATTTAGAAAACCCTAATCTGTGTTAGGATCTCTGTGTAAGTCAATAATCTTGAGCTTAGACCTTTGCACACTAAATATTTGCACTGAAAGAAACCAGAAACTATCTACATACTGATTTCATCTCCACTGTGCTTACAGGATGTAATTTCTGTATTTACACTGCTGAAAAGGAGTTTCCCCGCTGGCTGAAACCCTAGAGTGATGTTTTCACTGTCACCCTCTACAGAGATTACAATGAAATCCTGTTCGGGTCCGCTGTCTAAATAAACATTCATTTGTATGGGGATGATGGGGCTTGGTGTTGCTGATCAGAATGTAAACAGTGTGTGGGGTGACGAGCTATGATCAGACAAGCTCCCCTGTGGCGCTGTAATGACCAGAGCTGCTCTCCTTAAGCCGCTCTGGCCTGCAGAGATGCAATGTGAAACCGGGCCTATCTCTGGGAGCAATCATCGTGCGGTATTCCTAGAATTTGGATTGATGCGGCCATATGAATTAGTCCAGCGAGCACATACCAGCTCCGATCTCATGCGTGCCTGAGGCTCAAATCAAACTGTTGCATGTGCTCCGTTTTGTCTTCAATCTTTTTGGAATAAAAAAGGAAGTTAGACTGTTGGCGGAATTTTCAGTGACACTTCCAAACTTGGAATCAGTCATAGAGTTGCAGCCTTGAAGGGAAAAAAGGGAGTTTTTGCTTCTGTCTCTTTCATTTCTGTTACCACTCCAGTTCAGTTAATGTCAGTGAAATTTCATTTTTAACAAACCTTTAAAAAGTATTCTCTTCCCTGAAACACCGCCAGTCTTTTTGTGTATTTTCAAAACGTCCTGCTGTCAAGCTATAACAGGGACTGTTTCTTTGCCAGGAAGCAGTTCCAATAAAAACTCTTCAGTGTGTTCTTCAGATTACTGAGAAACAAAGATTGTCTCTCAGTAACCTGAAGAGTATTTCTGTTACAGAAATACTCTTCTTAATTTCTTTAAATGCCATCCCATCCATCCATTCTCTTCGCTTATCCTTTTCAGGGGGGAGCCTATCCCATCTACCATAGGGCAAGAGGCTGGGTACACCCTGGACAGGTCACGAGCCTGACGCAGGGCTAACACAGAAAGACAGACAACCATTCACACTTGCATTCACACCTATGGGCAGTTTAGAGTCACCAATTAACCAAAACCCCATGGTATGTCTTTGGAATGCATTAATCAAAATGCTGCATGCATTTACATACAGAAGATTATTGCCAATCACTGCAGCTGAACTTTGCATTTTAGATCATTTTAATCACATTAAAAAATGGATGTAGTCTTTGCACCTAATGCTTAATTATGCCAGTTTATGTATGTGTTTGCCTATGAAGAACCTATAGAGAGCTTTTCAGCCAATGCAAACATGGCCCCCTACAGTCCGAAATGCATGGCGTGCTGCATGGATGACTCTGTGTATCAGTTGAATGCTGATTGGTTGAGAAATGTGCCAGAAAAGGGAAGGGAGCACCAACAAAGTGCACAAGAAATGGCTTTCCATAGTTTTTAACACTCAGTTTGACTCCTCTGCACTGCTGGCTAATGGACCAGCAACAGCACAAGCAAGAGTAGCCCACATGGGTGTGCCCCCATCTGACAAGATGCTGTCTGCAGGTAGATGGGCAGTATTTAGCTGCCAGCACACAACCACAATTTCCCCTTAAAAGGTGAATCCAGTGTCAAAGTGCCTTAAAACTGCATTCTTTCTAATGACCAACAGGGGGCGACTCTTTAGGTTACAAATCGAAATCGGATCTGAAATTTAAAAAGGACCCTGCCACTTAATTACTCATTTAAGTTTTTATTGAACATGACTTGATGTTTGTCCAGTTTAGTTAAAATACTTCTCCATGATGTAGTGGTAAATACATTCACCATACTTGCAAAATACCTACGGTTAGAGATTGGGTGGAGACAAAAGTCCCAGAGACTCACAAGCTGATATCCTCATAGCTCCAGTCCGAAGCCTGAATGGATGGGATAATGTCCAGCATAAAATCTGTGCCAAAACAAACATGCAGATCGGTCCACCGTCCTGATCGCTTGCTAAATAATGAAGTAGAATAGATGATATGTGCTGCAAGGTTTTAATAGTATTCTCAGATTCAGCAATCTCTCCTCATATTTAGTTTAGTTTAAAAACAAATATGGTGACGGCTGAAATTCCTATCTTGAGGCTGTTGTTCACAGACCAATGCATGATGTCATCTCGGATACACAGGCTGTGATTTCAGCATCTTTCAACTCGGTGTGCTGGTTTTAAAACCAGCAATTTCACTGCTTTGATTTACATTCAGACACAAACATAGTGGAGCATTTAGGAGCTAAAGATATTTACAAAAAGAGATGTTGGAGACCAGAACAGTGCTCAAGGAATAAACAGTGGACATGATGGTAATAAAATAAGGTTTAATTTCCTTTAATCCAGAATAGATTCTTTTGAAACTCCACTGTATTTGGGTGGAAACCAAACTCTTAAAGGTGAACATTATAAAACTTGCAAAAAAAGATGGTTAGTAACTGGGTAAACGTAGTCATTTGTTTCTATAATAACACAAAGGTCTACATTACAGGTATTGTTTTTCACGGCATTTTTCAGTTACAGTAAATTAAGTTTTGTATATTTTCTTGGTAAAGCAGCAGTACAGAATACCGCACTCGTTCCTACTCGAAAAGCACTCAACTGGACCATCTCTTGAGGTTGTAATGGCTTCTTTCTTTTTTTTCTTTTATTGCCATGGTGACGATCCAATACATTACTCTTGAGCAGTGTACCCAGGGCTGGTCCCAGGACTGGTCCCAGGCCAGAACATTTGCTGGTGCCAGCATGTTCATTTGTGGTTCCTGGGTGGAACTCAGCAGTGATGCAAGAGCAAAGCAGGGGACTGTGTGTTTTTTAAGTTTTCTGTCGCCCCGGCTCATTGCTGCGTCACTGAGGCGGCGTAATGACCACTTGATAATGATCCTTGTTAAGAAGGGATCAGTTTTGGGGTTTTTTTTCTATATTGTTGCTGTTTTTAAAGTGTTGTGTTTGGTCATTTTGTGTGTGTACTTGGTCATTTCTTTCATGAAAGTACCTCGAAACTTGAGCAGTAAAGCCGGTCAATCTGAGATGAGAGGTTTTTTATGAATTCCCAGGAAGTCTTCTTACAGAAGGGATACTGGTATAGCTCAATGGATGCCAGTTTAAAAAAATAAAAGTATTAGGACTGTCTGTTTTGCCAACAGGTCTCTACGGAAGGTTTTTAAAGTCTGATATGGTTTCAGTTTCTCATAAAATGTTTGCTCCTGGACATCAGCTTCCCTGAACTACGTCCCAAATGGAAGAATTCAGCTCTAATGCTCCTTTATCTGCCATGACTTGGATTGCACCTTATTTGTGCGTCACCTCCAGTATAGTAAAAAAAAAAAAGATGAAATGGAGGGGGGAAAAAAAGTCACTTATATGTAAGGGTAGTAATATCCTCCCTCATTTCCTCCTTTTTTATTTTCTTCATTTCCAGTAAAGTTATAAAATACTTTGCTTCTCCCTAAAAGTACGTCCAGCATTTCATGGCAAGCCGGACACTGTAGGCTCAAAGCGGCAAAGAAACCTGCCTGCTAATGATTTCCTGTTAAATACAAGGTTGAACTCTTAGCTGGAGTCTTTGGTCACTGACAGTACTGCTGCACTGTCACACTGAAAACCCATCCACGCTCAGATCCACTTAAACTTTTCAGCATTTTTGCTGGTTATGAGGGCATTTATCCACCATGTACATCAAACATAATTAACACATTTACAAGTGAATAAAAGGGAACTATGAAGCAGCCTGTTATTTTAAATGTAGTTTTTAATTGAACAATTAAATATTCAAATATTCTCCACCACCACCAGCTTGTTCATCAGTAAGTAGTTTATAATCATTTAACACATGCTTTATGACACTGCTGTTATTATTATGTAAAGAATTTCTTAATGCACATTATTGTCAACAACTGTAACTAAAATCAGAGTTTCAAATAAAAATAAAAATTCCAATTTTTGGTCAAGAAACGCAGCCTGTTACTCTCTGGTGTTATTTCAGTCTTCTACTGAAAGTCTCTTTGAACACTGAACTAACTGCATTTACACAGTTTAGATGAGGACAAGTACAAGCATGGCTTGTCCTTGTCCTGGCTAAGATGAGCCCTGTCACATCTGTGCACTGGGTTTATTCATTTATTTTTACACAAAATTTAGACTCATTTTTGGTTAGTTTAACTTTTTTCATATTCTCATATTTTTCTTATGATTATTACAGCTTCATGGGTTGCCATAGAAGACTATCTGCCTCCATCTAACCCTCTCCCTAGTGTCCTCTGTCACATCAGCCCTCTGCATGTCCTCCTTCACTGTATCCAGAAATCTCCATGTTCAGCATTCTCCTTCTCTGCACATGTTCAAACCATCTCTGCATTGCTTCTTTAAAGCAGCCTGAGCCATTCCTCTGATATGCTAATTTCTAATCCTGTACATCCTGGATTAGAAATAAGCGGTTGTTGAGCTGCACTCCCAAGCAAATTCTTTGCATTTGAAACCTCTGACTTTCCAACTCTGCCCCCCCCGTCTCCAAACCATTCACCATAGCAGATCTCATTACCATCTTGTAAACCTTCATCTTCACTCTCGCCGCTATCCTTCTGTCATAAATCACCCCTGATGCTGCGCTGTCTTCTTCACCTCTCCTGTGCGCTGTCTGTTGCTTTGGATGATGGACCCCAAGTATCTGAACTCATCCACGTTCACTCCCTCTGCTCCTGAGCATTTTCCCTGGTACACCTCACCGTCTCACTTCTAGAACCAGGCAGTTTAAATCATTAGCTGCAGAGCTGATATCTGTACAGTTATGTCCACTAATCAAGAGAGGATGAATTACCCACAATCCTTTGTGAATGAGGCCATCTGTGATTTAATGCTCTCCTTTATGCACTTTACTCTTTATGCTGTGCATGTGGGAAATAAACTCCCTGGTCCATCTCTCTCTTCATCCATTGTCCAAAGTGAGCATATTTTTTTTCCTTCATAATTGATGATTATGATTACAACAGTTAAATATTGCTATATTAATTAAGCATCTCCAGCCTCCCACTCACATTTGTGGGGTCCAACAACTTTTCTGGAAGAAACTCTGAGCTTGTAACGTCATTTTGTTTGATTTATATTTTCAGATAACATTATCAGGAAAAGAAGCAAAAAAATAAAGCAAACCCTGCACTGGTTTAAATCATCAGTAGTGTCATGATATATGGGACAGATTGGTATCAGTAGGAGGACATATTCATTGTTAAGCCAGACAGGAAGTCTGTATTTTATAGGCTCTAAGTCCCTCCGGATACAAAACATTTTCCACACCTGCGACTGAAACTCTCCGGATTCCGGCTTTTTCTTATGTCCACACATATATATGCTAAAATATACACACATGCTGTATTTTCCTCTCTCCATATGCAAGTCTTATATAAACACACACGTAAAAACACACTGTTCTCTCACACATGCACTGGTGGATTCTGGTGGGAGGCCTCCCTTCCAGTCGTCCCATTAACCTTTCGCTCTGAGGCGGTTATGGAGCTGCACTGGGATTATCTCATCTGCAGGATGTAGTGATACTCCAGCTTTTTCTCCTCATTTTAATGTTCTCGATTTCTTTCCTTTTTTTAAAAAAACTCCCCATAAATCTCATGCAGACATAATGTTGTCTGGGAAAAAGAGCGATTGAGTTGAGAAGGTCAGGTCTTAAATTTTGACCACCCTCAAATAACAAAAAACTCAATTGGTTCCCTGGAGTTCAGTCTTTGGAATAGATTTTGTGGAATATGGCATGTAGATTTCCAGCTCTGACTCTGTAAGAGAGCCCCGGCCGTCCTGTCTGTGGACACATGCTGCTCCACCTGACCAGTGATATTAACTGAATATGATTAACAGGTTTTTTTATGCATATGCAAACCTTTCTGTGAGGGCTTGAAATAAAGTACAGTGCAGTGATGTGTGTGTGTGTGTGTGTGTGTGTGTGTGTGTGTGTGTGTGTGTGTGTGAGAAGCATTAAAACTCAGCATGCTGTTTTCTGTGTAATGGCTTTAAGTAGTCCCGACATCTGCGTTGTACTGTGAAACAATGTGTTCTCTTTGGCTCCAAACACTCCAGAGGTTCAGACTGAATGAAATAGTTTCCTTACTCTCCTCCGAACAGATTCCAGCCGTTCTGCGTGTGAATTTCATGACACAATGTGCTGATGTCATGAAAAGTTTTCAGGACAAACAGATTTCAGTGAACATGCTTCGGTTTTGTCTTTTGTTTCAGTAGCAGGGTAAACTTTGAGTTTGTGAACAGTTTGCACTATAATAAGCTGATTGTCTCATGAATGGTTCACTTTTTTTTTTTTATGACCACTTCTTGTGGAGCCCTGAAATCTTCTCACCATCACCCACCTGTATAAATGTAAATGTTGGATGCAATCGGACCATAGGCGGCATAAAACGTGGACATAACCACTGTGAACTCACTCACTACGAGTGTTTTCACCATTGTCATCTTGTGATTTGAACTCAGACATGAGTGGAGTTCTGATTATTGAGATTTTTCTCATGACGTCATGCTGTTTACCAGTTTAGACATGATGAAACCACTAATTGCTAAAGAAACTGCATTTAAAGAAGGCTTCTTGTGATTGTGTGTTGCTAGTAGAGTGTCACTGTCGTCTGTAGTTTTTATGCTCGTCTTCAAATACTTGCTAACTGCTAGCCCAGAGGAAGTAAACCTTGGAAAAAGTGCAATGTAAACCAGAAATTGAGAACATTTTGCCTATAGCTGTGCGGCAACATGTTTCATAAGGTGCAACTTTTACATTAAAGGCAAATGGTTGCCAGATGGTTGCAGACCAGTCTGTAAGCCTGTGCAACTGAAGACTTGTTCACATGATCCTACACTATCACCATGATTATCACACATCCAAAAATGACATAAACTGCATAAACCGTGTCAGTATTAACAGCAAATCTTGATTTCATTTCAGTCTTTTGACTAAAATGTCATTTAGTTTCAGTTATATATTAGGGATCGGTTGTTTTACTTTTAGTCAAGCAAATATCATAAGATTATAGTAGAGTAAATACAAAGTTCATTCAGCTGACTAAAATAGAGAGTAAAGGTTTGTGTTTTTACCAGTGAGAGTTGTTCCACACGGTTTACAAAGTGTCTTATTTTTATTGACATCAAATGCAAAATACCTCCATATGCCTACTCTTTGATTCCTCCCAAGCGTCGACATAGTCTTGTCTCCGTCAGGAAAAAAAGATGTGCTTAATGAAAACTATGACAAAAATCAACAAAATTAAAAGTACAGACAAGTTAACATCATGTGGTTAGTGGTCACATGTCTGCAAAACCTCAGTAAAACCAACTCATGGTGACCACTATCAACTTGTGACTTAGGAGTCGGTAGCAGATGGCCATACCCTGGATATTCCCCATCATTTACATACTGAACTTGATGTTTTATTCAGTAGGGACCTGAACACAGTAGTTCAGCCCATTAAGTCATCAGGACCATGTTTGCAGAACAATTGAGTCAAGGGGAGTTTTCCTGTAGACATGTATACAACCAGAAGTCTTTTTGCGACAAGAAGCCGCCCCCTTTTCAAACTTCTTAGACCTGGAAGCTCTGAAGCTGGATCTCTTTAATACTACCTATGAGTAAGACATCATCCTATCTTTGACCTGCCACCTTCCAAGTGCAAACTCCGAGTGGTATCAGCTGGGAAGCACAGCTAATATTCTGGTGATTCACCATTACAATTCTATCCAGCAGTAAAAATGGCTTTACAAACAGCATATTAAGCACAGTCCATATATGAAGAGATTGGCTCATCTTCCAATGCTTTGTATCTGACAGTTTGTCACTGGTAGACATTTAAGGTCTGGGATATTTAGATAACCTTCTAATATATTCTCCACTTTACAGTATGTTTGCCAACAGCCTGTTTTTCTCCCCCTTTTTTGTTTTTATTTTATAGCTTCAGTCATCAACCCTTCCACTCAGAATCGGTTTAACTCAGGACACAGTACCCACTCGCTTAGTTTAGCCAATGGTTATTTGGACTGTCATCGCTTATGAGTCGCCAGAATCCATTTTGACATCCGATGGCCTCTGGAGGCCACACTGCTGTTAGTCTCTTCCTGTGTGTACATCCCTTTAATCACATGGTATATCCCGCAGAGAGCAGCAAAGAGTTTATTGTTAGCTATAAGATTTTACTGAGTACTTGTATTTCAGGCATCTGGAGCATTTAAATGTTATTCTTGACATTTGCAAAGCAGAATTTCTTTTTTTAAAATAAATGTATTGTTTACATTTGTTTGTTTGCTAGCAGACCTCGCCATCTTTGGCATGTTGGCATTTTTGTTTGCACATTATTGGCACGATCTGTCAATGCAAACACAATGAGACCCTCATGCAACGTTTTGCAGACGATCCAGGTTTTGCCACTTTGGAAAAATAACTACTTGAGGGGATGACAGATCTTTTGTCCAGTATGTTGACAATTTTCCTGAGACATCTGTTATTCTGTTTAGTGGACACACATCTTTGACGAAATGTGATTGGGTGCCGATTTCAGTGCATCTTTGTGAGCTGGGTGGATACACTGACCAGCTGTGCAGGCTCGCTTTTATGGAGGTCTGAGTTGATGTTGGACAGTCGGTGTTGGCAACCATTCATGGATTGTTTTTTGCCCTTTATGCACTAATGTTATTGAAGTTTGTGGTGTCTTCAGGCAGTTAAATAAATTTGTTCTTTTGTAGTGTAGACACACAGCACCCATAGTTTATTTTGCTTCCTTTTTTTGTATGAGTATTTCCAAAAAAAGAATCATGATCCTCTTTGAGGGACAAGCTCTTCACGTTCCGCCTTGCCAGACATCTGATTTCTGTTGTATATCTGTCTTTGAATGCATTGTTACTCATCCAGACTAGTCCAAGAAACGTCCAGCTGAGCTCTGCAGGAAACAGCTGCGATGACACACAAAGGCACGTCGTCAGACAGTGATTTAGGAAGCTTCTTTTTTTTTTCTTTTTTTCTTTTTTTTCATTCCAAATCTCAGAACATGTATCTTCTATATCACTCGATTATGCTCATTTAACTGTGGGAAGCCAAAACTACAACTGTGACTAAGGCTTGACTGACTGAGATTTATAGTCCTAGTTTGTATGTTTTCAGTAAATATGACTTTAGTGGGGGGGGGGTTTAAATCTAAACTTACTATTGGTAAAATTAAATCAGTTGTTATGAGTTTAATTAATTAATTTTTTTCTTTTTCAGAACCACGACCACAGCTGCATCGCCTGTCGTATCATCTACCGCTCGGACGAGTTCCACCCTCCCATCCTGCCGCCGCGGGCCGACCTGACCGTCGGGCTGTACGGTCAGTGGGTGAGCCAGCGCTGCGAAGTTCGCCCGGAGGTCCTCTTCCTGACCCGTCACTTCATCTTTCACGATAACAACCACACCTGGGAGGGCCATTACTACCACTACTCGGACCCCATCTGTAAACACCCCACCTTCACCATCTACGCCCGTGGCCGCTACAGCCGAGGGCTTCACTCAAACCGTGTCATGGGCGGAACAGATTTTGTCTTCAAAGGTAACTTAGTGGTGTAATTGCATTTTTACCGTAATGCTGTTTCTTAAAAATACTACCAAACCCTAATTTTGAGGGATTGATACAATGTAGTTTAAACACAGTCAAAATGTTTCTCTACCAGTTCCCAACATTTTTGGCGTGCTCACTTTGAGCAGTGTTTGAATAAAAAGGCTAAACTGTTGCTCGTTTAATTAACTGGTAGTCGTGTTATGATCCATGTGATCCCTATTGACTTCGCAGATACAGTGTTTTCAGAATCGATAGAAAGGAAGGACAGAAATAAGACCAAGGTTGTTTCAACAAGCAGAATAAACCGGTTCAATGACACGTCATTTAAAACTCAAGTCTGTCTAAGACAGGCTGTATAAAAGATGGACATACCTAATCTAATATCGCCCACTGGTTTGTGAAGTCGCACTTTGAGGCCTCAAGATCTTGTTGTTGTTGTTGTTTTTGGGGGGGGTTTTTTGTTTAAACCTGATATGATGAGTGAGTGAGGCCCTTCTGTGTTAGCGTCACTTTTTAGATAAAGAAAGTAGTTCTTTGTTTCTTTTCCACATTTCTTAAAGATGGGGCACCCTCAAAGATATGGAGTTTTAGTAGACTTTACTGTCTAAAAAGCTATGCCCATCTTGTATACTGAGTGTGCACAGAGCACAACATTGTTACTCTGGAGCAGGGGTCCCCAACTCCACACCTCGAGGGCCGGTGTCCTGCAGTTTTTAGATGTGTCCGTGATCCAACACAGCTGATTCAAATGGCTAAATTACCTCCTCAACATGTCCTGAAGTTCTCCGGAGGCCTGGTAATGAACTAATCATTTGATTCAGGTGTGTTGACCCAGGGTGAGATCTAAAGCCTGCAGGACACCGGCCCTCGAGGCCTGGAGTTGGGAACCCCTGCTCAAGAGCTCAGTGAAAACAAGAAATGGCCAGCCAGGGTTTCAACAAGTAATACCTGAGAGACAAAAGTTCAGGGCTTCAGACTGCTCTAAAAATTTTAGAGAATTTGGCTGTGTGTGATGTCAGTGGGAGCCGATATCCATCATATGCTGATATCAGGCTCACAGCTCTGGCTGCGAGAACAGCAGTTCCACCACCTGCTGATCAGACCTTCTGCTTGAGCAAAGTTGGCTTAAAAAGATAAGAAATAAAACATTTTGTAAGAGGATGAAATTTAGGGCTTCCTCACATCCTCAGTGCGAGATAAATTTGTATGTCTTGAGCAGTGAATCATGGAAAGCTACTCTAGTAGAGTCTGAGAAAAATAAAAATAATTAAAAAGGCTTAAAATAAGCACAATAGATCCCTTTAAAGGTCTTCTTATGCCATCTTCTTTTAGTGAACCACATGAGAGTGACTCCCATGGACGTGGCCACCACATCCCTCCTCAATGTCTTCAGTGGTAACGAGTGTGGAGTGCAGGGGTCTTGGCAGTTCGGCGTGGAGCAGGATGTGACCATAACCAATGGCTGCGTGGCGTTGGGCATCCGGCTGCCGCACACAGAGTACGAGCTGTTCCGCATGGAGCAGGACGCTCACGGACGCTACCTGCTCTACAACGGCCAGCGCCCCAGCGACGGCTCCAGTCCGGACCGCCCGGAGAAGCGAGCCACGTCCTACCAGATGCCCCTGGTCCAGTGTTCATCCAGCAGCCAGCCATCAGATTCCAGTCAAAGGGATGACACAGACACGCCTCGGTTGCACCCCAACGACTGCACGGGATGGCACAGAGGCGGCCAGAAACGCGCCGCGCTGGCCATCGCCACGTTCGTTACTGCTCTGCTTCTATTCTGGCAAAGCTAGAGAGCAGGTTGAGTATTTTATCCACAAAGACACAAAAGAGGAGGAGTGTGGATTTATCAGAGACCCAGAGGGGGTCACAGAGACTGCATTGGTAGACTAAGTTTACATTTGTTGTTTTAATGTGTAAAGGAGCAGAAAGACTGGTCCCTAAACCTCTGAACTCTTTACCAAAGACTTGAGACTGCTGCACCACAGAAACTGCACTTTAGAGTGGAACCAAAGACTGACCTGTGTTTATACAAACATACAAAGATGTCTTTATTTCCACACACAGACATGAGAATATGTTATATATGATCTATTTACCTACGACTGTTTTACATGATCTGTTTACCTGTGACTAGATCATGCTTTTTTTCCCCACCTTCATAGAGAAAAATTCTCATGCAAGGAAACATTTTCTACAGTGAAATTTTGACAGTGCTCTTCCTGACTCTGAGGACACGCTCATCACCGTTTACAGTAAAATGTACTTAACGTGTTAGAATCTTTTTTTTTTTTTTCCTCGACATATAGCCTTGAAGTATGGTGAAGTTGGCAGCAGGTATTGGCCTCCTATTCCAAATAATGACCACGCTCTTGAATGAAATAAAACGCTTTCATGTGCCAACAGTTATCCTCCATGTAATCTAGAGAGATGTTTTTGTTCCCTCACCGCTCAGACAGCCGCTTCCTCGCTGGCAGACACTCGACCTTGAGTCCAACGAGGCGGTTTTGTAGTTGCGCAATGCTCACAGTGGGAACGACACCTGGAAAAGTGACAAACTACCACGTCCGAGAATGCAGGAGATCACTTAGAGTGAGAGCTACATTAGTTTGTCCAAGTCATTCTCTGTACTACTAATAAAGTGGATATTTTGGTTCTTTATCAAACTATTGCAACTGTGAACAATGTCTGTTTTGTTTCTCTCTGAATATACACAAAGATCTAAAGGCAGGTTTAGATCTTCTCCCAGTTACTTTCTTGATTAATTGTTGAGTCTATAAAACCTGTGAGCAAATGGCCATAACATTTAATAAACAAACATCCAAAGGTCCACTGCTATTTAAAATAAATATGAAAGCAGTGAAATCCATGTGAGATGGAAACTGGACATCTGGAAAAATGTCCTCTTGGAAAATTAACCTAAACCTTCACTGCAATGTATTTAATGTTAGCTCTGAAATGATACTGCCAGTAATTTTACATTTATATTATAATTAATGGAACTGGAAATCCATGGATTTATTGAACTACAACTTCTGGGCTAGTACTACAGGAAGGATTTTTACTACATTACTGTCTTTGCATTACTCCCTTTTCAAACATAAATAGGCACTAATTTAATTTGTCAAGGTTAAGAGGATTATCCTTTCTTAAAATAAAGTTAAACCCTTAAATTTTGGAAAATCTACTTAATTGTGTAATAAAATGACAATTCTATGATTTACAGTCACTAAAAACAGTTTCTCTTTTTTTAAAGGGTAATACTTTAGTATGCTAGTCTCAGTTTCACTCCATCCATTCTGGAAACTTAAGTTATTTTAAGTGATAAATCAACAACTACTTCGATGTGTTTCAATTTGATCATAATTAGCTGTTCACACTCATGGTACCTCATTGGTGAAGAGCTAAAACTTCAGTGGATTTTAAAATCAAACTAATTTGTGGTTGAAGTGCTGACTTCAGCTCTGAGGTTTAATGAAAAGTAAAGTTGTAAAGTAATCGGACAATTGGCTGACGGTAGGTTTCCATGCCCAGGTGATGCTCGTTTCCCTATTATTCCATAACAAGTGCAGAACCTGCATTTGGTATTAGTTCACAAGAACTCACGGAGACACTGCAATGATTGAAAGAGGCCATTGCTAGGCTTAAAGTCTTGGGTTGGTTTTGCAGTGCTGGCAGGAATGCACAACATTGTTGTGATCACTCCAAAAGTTGTTTTTTCCTGTTTTTTTAAGGTAAAGAAATGGGATATTTGTGAGTCTCCAACTCAGTCATCTGATCTCAACCTAACAGTGCATAATGAGGGCAGAGAGATCCAAAATAAGCAGCAGCTGAACTTATGTTGCAGTAAGGACCTGGCAGAGCACGTCAAGAGAGGAAACGGCATTTAGCTATATCTGAGTTCTAGACTTCAGGCAGCCATCAACTCCAGAAGATTTTTATCTAAGTGTTAGAAACTAACCTTATATTTAAAATTTCTTGTTTGTCCAATTAATTTTGAGCCTCTGAAAATGGGGGACTGTGTATAAAAATGTCTAATTTCTTCAAGCTTTTTGAATTAAAGCCGTTTTTTCACTTCAGTCGCATCTTAATTGTTTGGTTTCTGTGGTTTACACTACTGTGGTTGTGTAAAGAAGAAAATTACTGTATATAATCATTTCAGTAGAGTCAGGAATGGATTCTGAACCGATCCGTGAGATTTCTGAAGACTCTTGCTGCGTCTAACACAAATAAGATGTTTGTGTAATCACAACAAAGGATCGACTGTGATGATGCATCAGCTGTTACCCGTCAACAATGTGGAGCTGTAACTGTGGTCTTCTAACAGTCCTCTGTAATATAAGAAACAAAGGGATTAGTGTTTGTTGCTTCTTTCAGGTGGTTTCTGAACCTGAGGGTGGAATAAATTCTAAATACCTTAATGGGATTAAGGTCCTCGTGTATGGCTCAGTATCAAAACTCCACTCCTCCAGTGGGATCTTTATTTCAGCTTTAATTAAGCTCATGGGGATCCAGTCATCATTATCATATGTTGTCATTTCGATCTCCCTCTGGGTCATGGACAAGGACTGGAGTTTCCCAGCATGCTTCTGTCTAATATAAGCTTGAGGTTTTGTGCGTCGTCATTAATAGTGCATCGTTTTTCTCAGTGTTCCCAGACTAAAGAAGCTTTAACGGGCTCCAAGAAATGTCTCAATAACTGGATACATGTATGAGATTACAAAGGTTTGACACTCCTTCGTGTTCATTACTGCTCTTACAGCCAGATTTTGTATATTGTAGCTTACTGAACATTTAACAGGGAACATATTTTTGTTAATCCCTTTGTTACACTTTATGGTTCCCAGCAGGGCATTTAAAAAGCCCCAGTTTTATGGGTTTGCAAAGTGGATGTACGAGGGAGTCTTATATGGAAGTTGCCAAGGACAAACTGTCCACTGAGCAGCTTTAAAGGAGCAGATGGAGGCGAAATTTATCCTCAGTGTTAGCACGTTTAAATAAATAAATAAAATACATATATATGATCAGGTCTGTAACATTCAGTGCAATTCAGCAGTTTTTGTGAAGGAGCTGTAATTTATTCTCAGTACAAAGTTACTGTGAAGCAGCAACATTTACTCACATTTGATAAGGTCTTCCGTTGTGCGCAATGGGTAAAGTGAAAAAACAAAGATTATGGATTTAACCAAAAAAATGTGGGGAGATGGAGGGGAGAAAAAAAAAATCCATGCAGGCGATGATAGAAACCTTAGCTCTATTGGACAGAAACTTCTAAAATACATGCAATTCAAAGAGATATTACACCGTGACATATTACTTACACTAGCCACGTCCTCCATCTGTGAGCCAAATATCGCGTGTTCCAACTCACCGCTTATTTTAAGCCAGTATTTAAGTTAGCATGTTTGCATTGTTATAGCAACAAATTAACTATGCTCAAACCTGACAGGACAAATCATAAATATGGTTTGATAGTGCTGCTGATGGGAGAATTGGTGGTATAATTGGTCAGCACTACAGCCAATCATATAGCAGCAACTCATGGCATGGGTAAGAACACCTGCTGGACTTCAAACAGAGCACCAGATTGAAGAAGGTGATTTACAACTTTGAACATAGTTGCTGGGTTTTCCCACACAGCCATTTCTAGAGTTCACAGATAATGGTCTGAAAAGGCAAAAAACGTACAGTGAGCGGCAGTTCTCTGGGTAAAAATGGCTTGTTGGCGTCAGAGGAGAATGACCAGACTGCTTCAAGCTGATAATGAAGGCAACCGTAACCACAGTAACAATAACAACAGTGACCTTTGGGATGTGGTGGAACGAGAGATTCACATCATGGATGTGCAGCTGACAAATGAGCAGCAACTATGCAATACCATCATTCAATATGTCTGAGAAATGATCCCAGCATCTTGTTGAATCTATACCATAAAGAATGAAGACAAAAACAGTACTAGCAACGTCTCACTCAAAGTGGCCACACTGTACTTTAAGCATACAATTATGCAACTTTCAGCTCGTCTCTTAACACTATAGTCACACAGCCAAAGTCTAACATGCAATTCTCCCACTCTCTAGTGCCAAACACAGAGGGAGAGAAAAAAAGTGGTCTTTGACCAATGCTGCAGTGAATCACGTCACTTCGCACTTTAACAGAATAATTGTAGGTTTCAACTCTGTGCAAAAAGAAAAAAAAAGAAAAATTAATCAGCATCTTGTAAAGAACGCTTTCTCATTTTACCAATCAGGCTAAAAAATTCAGGAACAAGCTTACCACAGATGGGTTTTTTTCCCCCTCATCTGGAATACTATAATGTACCAGAAATGCATAAAATTACCTTGGCGTAACTGGCTCGCAAACACTGAGTGACAGCGCCTAGTTTGTGGGAGCTCAAACCACGAGAAATGTATAACAATCCCTTCCTCGCTAACTAAAGTACAGCCCAAAACTTCCATCTTGATTCATCTGACCAATCTAGGTTACATCAAAATATATACATATATATCCACTGCAAAACCTATGAAGCAGAGATATAGAGCATATTTAGAAACGCATGGTAATTCATGTACTGTACTGCATTGTACAAAGTAAAACGTTGGCAGCAACAATAAGCAGGAAAAGACAGCTATGAAAACCACATTTTTCATTTTTATTTTTCAATGTTGAATACCTTTGACAGGACTTTAAGAATGGAAACCTTATTTCAGTCAATAACTGCCTCAGAAGGATATACGATTTGTATAGTAGTAGCAATAATAATAATAATAATAATAATAATAATAATAACAACAAGTCTGTATTTGTATTGAGAGATAAAGACAAATGTACAAGAAGGAGGCACCTATATCCCCAGCTGGGCCTGAACATTCCAACACAAGTAGAAGAAATTACAAACCGAACAGATTTTACTTCAGAGGCAATCCAGCAACAGGTAGCAACGTCTTTATGATGGAAGTTCTGTCCTTTTTTGTTTAAAAGGATTTAAAACGACATTTACAAGACACCTAACATTCCATTCAATTCCTATTAAAAACAGAAGTAGTATTGAGAGAGAGCGAGAGAGAGGGAGAGCGCGGGAGCACGAGAGAGAGAGAGAGAGAGAGAGAGAGAGCGAGAGAGAGCGAGAGAGAGGGAGAGCGAGGGAGCACGAGAGAGAGAGAGAGCGAGAGAGAGAGCGAGAGAGAGAGGGAGCGAGAGAGAGAGGGAGCGAGAGAGAGAGCTCTATTCTTTTGAGTGCTTCTTGCCCATGGTTAACTCTAGGTGCATCTTCCATGTTGACTGATAGTATACAACTTTCATTGTCCCACCACATTGGATATCTGGTTTATACAGGAAAAGAAAAAAAACAAAACAAAGAAGAAGAAGGGGGGGGGGAAGAAAAGAAAAAAGGGAGCAATCACTTTTGTCGCCTTTCCTCACTCAACTCTGTGCATACTAACTGTGTGAGATTGTAAAAAGGCGGTGCCTTCAAATGATACTGTACAGATGTGTTCACTGTAGGCCACACTACCAATGATATGGCAAAAGTCAACAGAAAGACTTCTCGGTTTTTCCAGGCCTTTTTTTTTTTTTTTTTTTTTTTAATTCCAGAGCCGAGGCATGGGATACGGCTGGCATGCTTCTCCCAGTCTACAAGATGAACT
Organism: Oreochromis niloticus; assembly: GCF_001858045.2. Taxonomy (NCBI): domain Eukaryota; kingdom Metazoa; phylum Chordata; class Actinopteri; order Cichliformes; family Cichlidae; genus Oreochromis; species Oreochromis niloticus. The sequence goes on from NC_031982.2 coordinate 24,661,764, forward strand.
TCCCTATGAAAAATCCGATGAAGATGGCTGCTATGACAACGAGGAGGGATGGTAGGGAGGCTGCGCTGGCTTCCCGGCCGAGCAGGCTGGTCGAGTTTGGTGTCATGTGGTCTGAGCGGGGCATCTTTCTCATTCTCAAACCTTCCTCCTGTTTAAAGAACAAAGAACAGAAAACAAAAAAAAGGAAGAATAGGAGTGGAAAAGGTAATAAGATTAGTAAAACACAAGCATGTTTACAGAAATTCTCAAACTTCCAGCCCATATTCGCAGTTTTCTGTCCCAGTGACTACAGTACTTAAACTCATGGTTCACTCCCCATTGTTGAGAGACGGGCTACGAAATAAGCAACCGCAGTGATCCAAGATAGCAGTCGAGTTGGAAGACTTCATAGTGATACTAAGGAAGGGACAATGTTGTTCATGTAAACAGACAGAAAAAAGGTTTCCAGCGTCCTGCTGGGCTGCTGTAACCATCTCCAAGGTCAAAAAACTTACATTTGCAACTTGGATGCTCCTGTTGAGGTTGTTGAGCCTTTTAACATATGTACTCTAAGACACACTTTCCAAGGCCATTCCCCTCATCTCACACAGTGAGAGAGCAGATGCTGAAAATCTGTTCTTATTTCTTTGCAGAGCTCTCTGTAGAGCAGAGAGGTCACCAATGACAACTGAAACTGTCAGAAAACTGAGAAATTTCTCTTTAATTTGTGACCTCACTATGGAGAAGACGATGTGTAATTTTCCCACTTCCAAGTACAAGAGCATCAATCTAGATGCACATCCTGTCATACTCCGTCGAGATGCCAACAAGTCATCCAGTAGTTCAAATGAGTGTCCAATACCCTGAAAATGTTCCCTCCCTTTTCCAGTTTGTCTCAGGAAATTCCTGTTGTGTCACTTATCTAGATTATACCACAAACAGAGGAATAACATGCAAATCCGTGCATTTTAATCTTTTATTTCAACTGATTTTTGCATATCATCTTGCATTCTCCAAACAGAAGAGGTGCGTTCATCCTGCTGTTCTCCAGCAGAGGGACGTGTCTTTCCCTTGCTAATCCTGAGACTGACTGCTAGGCCTTCAGTGTAGCTGTCCCTTCTCACTGCCTGGTTGTTGTGAAGCGTGCATTAGTATAAAAATCTGCTTTCATGTTTCCACTCTGACTGCTCTAACAAACCTCTCTCATCCTCGGTTCAACGCTCTGGAAGAGCCAGAGGTGAGAAGGACCCAGCAAAATACACCCACACATGACGACCACAACATGCTGTGTTGCATTCAAACATGTTGCTGTCACCAACCTCTACAGAGTTTGAAACAAACACACTCAAACCACCAGAGAGTAGTATGATATTGGTGTGTACTCACAGGCTCGTACTATTATATCTGACTGTAAATCCCTGTTCACACATCGTTTCAATTTTATTCTGTGTGGAATTAGCATTAAAGATCCAAGTGTTTGACTACAATTAGTTACTAATCATGTCTAACCTTTAATTGCCGGTTCTCCTCATTCAGCTTGTTCATCTCAGCTTGCAGTCTCTTGCACTTCTCCAGCACTTTCTTCATCTCCGCGTCGTCCGCTCCGGCAGCGACAGGCACCGCGGCTGCCGACGACTCCGCCTTCACGGAGTTCATCACGGGGGCGGCTCGGGTCGCCTCCACGTCATTCTGCCCAACAAAGAGAGGACGAGGTGAGGCCCAGTATGCCCTGGGCTAAGTATGGAGGTTAGCCTCTAGACGGAAGCATAAGCCAAAAGAAAGGCAGCCTTGTTCGAGGGCCCCGAGGCTCATGGTGCCAGATCAAAGAGACAAGCGGGGGGGAAAAAAAACAAAACAAAAAAACACATCTTTCCAAAAGTCATGGTGGCTTTGTGTAGTGGCACAGACAGCATGACAACATGAGGGGTGGAAAAAGAGCGCTGCGTAGTAGCAGATGAAAGTTGACAATCAGTATGAGGGCAGGATCGGGGGTTTTCCTGGCTCAAAAACGGACCTTTAGGGAGTGACTACACACTTGAGGATGATTGGCCAGCACATAGTTAAGGCATTGAGTACTTAACAGGAGTTTATCCTGATCATTTTGGGCCATTTGTTAAACAAGACATATTTCAAGCTTGAGTAAATAAAACTACATTAAAATTAGAATCACAGTCCCGGCTATCTTCCTGGAGGGTAACAAATAAAACCCTCTGGACATCATATCGCTCCCACAAGTCAGGCATTTATAAGGAGGCCTACTAAGGCTCAGATAAGCTTTGGACTAAAAGATACTGAACAAGCAATGAAAACAAGGATGACTGATTGTACACAAACTGAATTTATTTTTTCAGTCTTAAAAATGACCTAGTGTGAGCCTGCGGCAGACGTTTAGAGGAGTTACTTATATATTGGGGACCACACACACACACACACACACACACAAAACCTAACCAACCTAGGTAACTCTAATAAGTCTGAACTACTCTTTAAGGACATACAGTGGAGGCACTAAGCTACACTAACATCTTTTTCATTACAGCTTTGTGACAGTAAAACACGTTGCTGTGTCTTTCCCTTTGTGTGACCTGCTACAGCCTGATACATGGTGCACTGGCAGGTAAGAACAAAGTGCAGATCTTCATCATATTTAAAACAGGTATTGCAATCTTATCCAGTTCAACCCTTTTCTGTATTTTCCAGCAGTACCACAACTGCTGTCACTGCCAACACCTGGAGCTACCAGATGGTCCATTTACATAACAGTCGGTGGTTTCACTGATCTGAGCAGATCTGGGCAACAAAATGAATTTTTCAAAGTTTGGAAAACTGGCAATAGAGCACAACACAATTAGTGTATTAATTAATGTATTTTAGGAGAGACTTCAGGTTATGATTACTTTAATGTGGAGATAACTTGGGAAATCTGTGCTGCTTTTCATTAAATAATTTAGGGATATTTTCATTGATATGAGGCTGGCATGGCCCATGCTAACATGTTCCTGTAAGCAGAAGATGATCTTCAGTACTCTGAATAGGTTCCATATTTTAAACACTCACACAATACAATCCAGGAGGCATGTGGCCTGATCGGTCCTCAATTCATTCATAAAGAACTCCCTTCAGCTACAAAAATGAACTTGTGGAACAGAGAGTATAAGCCCTACAGATGCCAGATGCTTGTTCAGTATCATGTAGTAGTGCCTGAGAGTACACGACGACAGAAAAATTAGAGACATTCAGGGCATTTACAACTGTGAACATCATCTGAGTAAATATCACAATTTAAAGATAACTGTACACAGCGATTTCAGCTATGGCTACTTTTACAAATAACTTCTCAGAAACAAAAAGTTAAAAGCAGTGTTTTGCTGAATAGTACAGGGAGAGGGAGAGATCTCACTTTTTGACCAGGGGTCTTGTAACAGGCCTCCCATCATGAAGCAGTACTGTCTGCGCTTTTTTCACTACATGCTTTAAAACAAACAAACAAAAACAAAACACACCACCACACAGAACAAATATACGAAAATATCATCTCCATCCACACAACAATGACACCAAATCTAAGTTTAAAGCATAACATTTACACTTATCAAACCTGAACTTGATTAAAACAAGTGGATTACGCTGATTATTTAAACACAATTTAGGATTTAGTCTTTGTTCAATTTGTGAAAACAAGTGTTAGCAGTTTAAACCAAAAAAAAAAAAAAAAGTTTTAAACAACACTGACACATACTGATGTCCTGATTTGCATATTATGGATTAGGAACTTAATACACATTGTCAGGGCTACGTGCTATTAAAGCTACGTCCATACGGGTATTTTTGAAAACGCAGATTTTTCTATGCGTTTGCACCTTTCGTCCACACGTAAACCGCGTTTTCAGTCACTGAAAACGGAGATTTTTTAAAAACTCCTGCCAGGGGGGAGATTTTCCAAAACTCCGTTTTTGCGTTTACTTGTGGACGAGGAAAACGGAGAAAACGCAGCATCAAAGGTGTGCGCCTTTTTTGATGTCACACCGAACAGGTTATTGTTTCGGTGAAATTCATTTCTACAATGGCGAACTTAGACAAAATACTGTTACTGTTAATTTTATTCTCTGCAGTGTTTAAATGCTTACATATATACACACAGTTACTGTCCCTCCACACATAGGACTCAGTTCTGCTTCTATGCGCCATCTTTGTTTACTCTTTCCCACCCAGGCTTCTAGACTTCTGATTGGCCAACATTTCTACACGGTTAGGAATATATCGCCACCTGTTGCTTTGGCATGTTCCTAGCAGCGGTTTCCCCTTTTGGACGGGATTTTATTTTTTTAATTTTTTTTTGTTAAACGAAAATGGAAAATCTCAGTTTTCAAAAATACCGATGTACGTGTGGACGTAGCCTAAAATGAGGGAACTGTGCTCCTACTTACACATAGCTCACAGTGATTTAACTCCAGCTGCTGGAAATAGAAAAATTATCCTAAGCAACACCTGTTGCTACAAAATATAACTTCTTTAATCAGCCAACACTGATTAGTTGTGAAAAAGTAAAACCTGCTACCAGAATCTGTTCACTCAGTTTGTACTGATCTGACCCATTTAAGCTTCACCCTCTTTACCAACCTGACGTAGTTCCAGATGTATATAAAACCAGTGTCTCAGCCTGTAAATCATCACACTGCTATTCTAACAGCACCAAGTTGCTGAACATTGTTTCAGCTGGAAGATGCTGCAGAGATCTTAAACTCTGCTCTCGACACAGGAATGTCATGCTAACACTGTGCCAGATATTTTAACAATTCTTTCAATTTTTATTTTTCTAGAGTTTTCAGTAGCACATATCCAGTTCAAGCAGGGACTCTGATTGTTGCACCTTACCACTTTATCATTTTCAGAAGGCAGCTCAAAGACACATCTCAGCTTGGAGTCCATGAGATCATCTGGCTTTGCATCTTTCCACTAGTGAGGATTTAAAAGCAAATGAAAGCATGTTATTCATAAACTTAAACTTCTAGCAGATAGATTCTGTTCACACATGCACACATTAAAACTGTGCCAACTACTTCACATTATATGTACATGCAATTTAGCCTTAAATCTATATAAAACAAAACAGGCACAGCTTCATTTCTTTATGTTTTTTTGAACTATTTTAACATATTTCAAAATGGCACCACCCAGACTCTGAATTTATAAAGAAATAAAGTAGAAAAGTATACTACAAACGATAAAATAGAAAAGTACCAAAAGATTAATTCACAACATGAGACTCCATTTTATACATCAGCACCAGTCAGACCTCTGTTTGTCTATACTTCCTGAATTTTAAACCTCATTCAAAACAAGTCCGTTCATGAATACAATGACAAGGTATGTACAGGTTTTACTGGCTGACCGAGTCTCTGCTGTCCCCTGGTGGATAAGTGGAAAATGCTTCAGAGTAAGGAAGATGATGATAACCCTTCAACTTAAAGTTTAATGAACAGAAAAAGAATTTCTACTATCAAATATCATACATGAAATGTTTTCATTGAGTCAATTCAAGCTAATATTTTAAAGCACAAGTCATGTGCATGTGATACTGGAATGCATAGGACTCCTTTTACAAATAAAGACCGTACAGTAATGTTTGTTTTTACATAAGGAAATGTGGAAGGAAGACAAAACATTTAAATGGGGATTTTTTTAAGCTGATCAACTGTTTTATGTGAAAGATTTCAATAAGTATTAAAAACTATTCAGTTCAACAGATTTTAACTAGTAAGGTTTACCGTTTTAGTTTGTGCAAACACTGCACTCATGCTTCCACTTTGACACATTTAAATGACTTCGGAGCTACGTAACCAAAAGGTACACCTCTGTGTTATTAGCTGCAACATTATAAGCAAAATAATGGGTTCAAAAGTAAATCCCAGTCACTTACCAATGATTCCATGTCGGTGACGTTTGGCGGGGCGAAAATCGTCTGCACCATGAATTTGTGTTTACTTTTCTCATTGGGGTCATAGTCAAAGGGCTGTAGCATGACTGTAAAACAGAGATGAGCAATTAGAACTGTTTGAATAAAAGCACGTGCATACACAGAAAACAGATCGCATAAACAGTCAGCATACTAAACGCCAGAAATGACCTGCGAAAACATCCGAGGCATTGTTTTTACAGCATGTTTTTTTAATTTATCAGTAATTTTTTTCCTCTTTACTCAACTTTTATTAGAAAGGATCCCTTTGTTTTTTGTTTAAAAAAAAAAAAAAAGGGTAAATTTACAGTTTTTCAAAGTACTTTGGCGGATGATTGTTCCAAGCATCTTTAGACCTTCTCAGTGTTCCTTTATACTTCATGCCGTTAAGACCAGAACACTTTGGGGGGCACACCATCTTCTGGAGGAGTCCTTACTATACTTGAATGTGGTTGTGTGAGACCAATCGGGTACCTCCCCGATGACACAGAAGGACCAATAAGAATCTAACTTTCGAAGCTCCTAAAAACCTCTGACAATATTCTCACGAATGATACAACAGATGTTGAAACTCAAGTTCTTGATTGCCTGAATTAAATTAATACACACTTCAGCGAGTCAGACATTCACAAGAGATCCATGTTGGGATCCCCCCTCCCCTCTTAAATAGGTTCATTAAAGGATCTATTAAGTTTCAAGAGGATGTCATTCATTTTCCAATTTAATTCAATACAAGCTCCCAATGTCATTGTTCACTTAAAGCATCAAAGAAATAAAGCCCTCTGAAACTTTAATGTGTGGCTATTTCTGCACACAAATATTGAAATAATGCCATTTGTTATACACTAAACTGGCAATGTTTGCAAAGAACAAACAGAAGCAATGCATTTAAAAGCACAGTAACCATTACCGGGACTATGCTGCAGAAGTGCTTTGAGACGTTTCTACAGACATTCACATCTAGTAACGCTGAGCACGCTGGAGCTCAAATAAGTTGCTAAACCTGCTGGAGGAAAACGATCACCATTTTAAAAACAAGCAACCCATTTTTCCTTTCACTGCAGTGAGTTGAAACAGTGCTGCAGACAATGCAGGCAACTGTCTTTAAAATGACTAATGAATCTTAATAACCAGCCAAATTGAAACTAATTTGGCCAAATAAAACAGAAACCCCATTTTGCCTGCAGCCAAATTTACACACCAAAAAAGATGAAATTATAACCACTAATCAGAGTAATGTATTACTTCAATTAAGATGCTAATATGGGCCGTTTTCAGAGGCGTTCTGTTAATATTCCTCATTATAAGCAGCTTTGTTTTATCTCAACTCCAATATTTCTGTTAGGCCCCAGTGGCCACCCTGGATGGACAATTCTGGAGCCTAAACACAACAAACTGATGGTACTCAAGCTACCTTAATGTCATCAGCAACCATAAGCTAAACCAGCATGGTGATCTATGAATTCTGGCATTTATAAATACCCTCTAATAACCCAAAATTAAAGTACTCTACATATGCAATTATGACAATTCTGAACCTACGAGCACTACCTAGTTAGACGACAGTGTTTATCTGGGCTCTACTCTACCTGACTTGGTTTTCGGCCTTCTTTGCATTATGGCTTCATTCTTACTGTGTTTGGTGCAAGTTTCAGTTCTCACCCAAAAGGTTAAAATTCAAAAGATATAGTAATGTATAGTATCTTAGATATGTGGACTTGCTTAAAAGAAAACTGCTGAGATAAGATCTCTGGCACAACTTGATCTACTCCAAAAGGTAGACGGAGAAGACGATAAAGCCTGAAGAAATTAAAGCTCCAGGAACTCTTGTTGTACACAGAACAACTTTATTGCTTGTGGCCTTGAGGGTTACGAGAAAAACATACAGAAAACATTGTAAAAACAGCATAGATCACTTGGACTTTCTTCCCCCCTAACTGAAACCGCCAATTGACCATGTGGGCTTGCTGACCTATGCTTGAACATTTCCTTTATTCGCTTTCCCTCCCACTCAGTCCGAAACTACACATTCAAATGGGCGGCAAAAAGACAGTTAACAAATAAAAACTTACCAGAGATGCTGACACTTGATCCAGGATCGATGACACCGCTGTTTGGCCGTACGCAGTACCTACGCGGCGCTGTTGTTTTCACTTTGAAACACACTCTTCTGTCAGAAGGGTTCCTCAGTTTGAGGTTGGTGGTGACTACATCTGTAAAAGGGCCTGGAAAACAACACAACAACAACAACAACAAAAAAGAGCAGCATTAGCTTTGTATTTCAGAGCACAGTCTCCAACACTGATGTATGGTTTTAAATCCAGAATTCTGAAAACTGCACCGATGACTGAAACTCCAAAAATTAAGCTTTTATTCCCCCCAGTAAGTCAGCGAGATTAAAAAAAAAAAAGGCACAATACTGAGGAAGATGGCTACATGTTTACACAGTAGTTCAGAAATTCAATATTTTAGGTTACACCTCCTCCCGGGAAGACAGAGAGGCATGCTGTGTTTTGGTGCCAAGCTTCAAAAAGACATTTAAAAAGATTAGCTGAAAAATACGGACATGTAACTCAATTACAACAACATGATTAAGAAGCCTTATTGAATAGCAAGTTTCTTGGCTTGAGGCTACACTTTAGGGTAGTTTTGCCACAAGTACAACAACTAGAAATCCATCAGTTGTGAAATTCTGGACAGATTTTGATGCAAGTTTTGTTTGTTTTTTTAAATCCCTCTTTTTGCAAGAGAAATACACATCTTCATATCATTTGTATTATTTGAATAAGCAGTTTTTTAGGCTTCCTGCTCCTTTTCACACCTAATCGATAAACTGATGGCAGTCAACAAGGATGAGCCATCTGTACAACCCTCCTTATAACATAGGCTTTATGAAGACATGAGCTTAATTTAGACTTCTGTGAGAGATCTACGTCCTAACTTATGACATAACCAGAAACCCCATCTTAACCCTACGCTGTCCAGTCGTTGCAGGCTGTGTCGACCCAACATGTAGTTACATTTCTCAGGAGGTGCACGTCAGGTTACATACAAGGTTACGGCAAAGAAACCTTGAGAGAAAGACACCAATTTTCACTCTTTGGGGATGTTAAAATAATAATCTTTACTTATTCTTTTTAATAACTGAATAGCCTATCCAACACCGATGGTGGGGTGGAACGACCTATGAAAGCACAACTTCGCTTGGGATATCAAAGATTACCTCTACTTCCTGTATGTCGCTCAAGTGATCACCTGAATCAATTCCCCTCCATGTCTCCAAAACAGCTAATTTCATATAGACATCCCATGATGATGCTGACTGGTCACGTATCAGGAGATCAAAAGTTGCACAACAGCTCACCATCTTGTGACAGCACTGGCTTTAAATTAGGTCCTTAACCACGGTCAGCACTATCGAGCACTGATTGAACATATCATGTTGGGGAAAAAAAAAAAAAAAAAAACAACTTCTTGCCAAGTCAGAGGTACCCCAAACTCGATCAGCGCAATTAGGCTGGGAGCCTGGACAATTTCTCATGATGTTTGGTTAGCTGGGAGCACAGCATGGATGTTATGAATCATGTTTATAGAGTTTACCTGCCAGACAATTTGCAAGCTGTCCATCATGTGATTATTCTGATGTCACAAGTGTCAAAATATCCAAATTTGTGAATTTAGACACAGCTACAACTTGATATTTGTTTATGGGCTCTGTTAACAGCTAACAGGTGTACATCTTCATGCATGCAAGTATAAAAGATGGGCTTTACTACAGTGATGTCACCCACTGTTTATGGAGCTTCAAGTTCAGGATTTTCAGCAGATGACATTTTGGTGTTTTGAGCCTGGTCGTAATGATGGAGGGTGGATCTAATGCCGCACGGTCATTGGCTAACAACTTATGCTTAACAAGTCGCAAACTTGTATCCAGACAAGGACCAAACTGCTTATTGTGCATCACTTTGAAGCTGACGGTGGTCTCGGGTCCAGGTTACGGTTTCCTAGGTAACAACCTAACATACTAAATGAGTCATATATCATCAATAAATAAAACCTGTTACCCAATAGCTGCCAGGCTTCAAAATTTAAAATACACTTCTTTCTTCATTTAAATTACTAGTACAAAAGTTTTCACGTAGGTATATGAAACATCTAGATCCAAACTAGATTTACTTCTAAAAATATCAGAACAAACCAAGAAACAGAAATATTCTTCCTACTTCCACGAGTTATGAAGCTTGGCTTTATTTCTGGAGTTCAAAGTCAGCATTTAGCCTTCATTTATGACCTGAAAGATAAGAAGCAATGCGTGACCAGAACAGAATGGCTCCACCCAGCTAATACCAGAATGTACACTTGTGTGCCTACTGGGGCTTTTTTTTTTTCCTTTTTAAAAATCACAGGTGAGTCACAACATGCCTTCATACAAACTTGAAAAACCTCATTGTTAATGGCGTGTACTTTGAGGATCTTTGTTCTTGCTACACAGATGAGTTATAAAGAATGACTTGCTTCCTGACAGAACAATACCAGGTTGTTCAAAACAGAGCCTACCTGTAGTAGTATCAGAACCAGAAACAATGTCTATTATAGCTTCAGCACTATGATGCTGGAAAGACAAGGTAAAAACCATGACTTTTTTATTTTATAGACCTAAACAGAAAACTAGCACAGATGAGTAACTGCTTCTATAGGCTGGAAATGAACCGAGTCCAAAATATTTCTACCTTCCATGCGTTTTACACACTGATCACTACTACACCAAAGCCTAAAACTGGAAAACAGTTGTGTGCATCAGATATCCCACCCACATACTGTAGCTTGCATCCACTGCCCAACACTGAGATGCTACCTTTGCTCAAGCAGCACCTCTCTCATCTTGTTGCATGTATGCTGAGTTAGGGTCCCTCAGGCAAGTCCTGCTCTAAAAATACCAACCAAGGAAAGGAGGGCTGCCCCCTCTAGCTTGCTGGAGGAGTCCCAGCAGAGGCTCTAAAACAGTCCAGCTCTTCGATACATGCAGACCGATTTAGCTCTGTCTCTGTGACAGTAAAGAAGTTGTGGTCATCTTCCTTCTCCTCAGATTGCTTCTTGACATGAAAAACTGAAGCCACTTAAATGTGGGCCATACAAAAATGTAAAAAAAAAAAAAAAAAAAACAAAGGGGGGGGTCACACACAGCTCCCAAAGTTAAGCGATGGATTCTTTGGGGATTTAGTACTTGGGATTAGTTGTTTTTCCCCCCCAATGTAAGATTTAATATGATGCTGGTTCAATAACAGGTTAAGTGGCCAAAGGGCTTAACCCGTATTCAGACTTGAGTCTTTAAACATGACCGGTTAAAAATATGACAAAACTCTGGTTTTTATGAAAGCAAATGGGCCACTATACCTGAATTCTTTTGTTAAGTAATACAGAGTCATAAACATATGCAGTCCCTACAAAAGGACTATTTTGATACAACCAAAACCCTGATATACAACATACAATATGCTTGCAGGTTCTACTGCAAGGACAAACATATTTTCATTATAAATTACATTTTATATCAAATTGTTAGAATGGGGTTTATGACCCACGAATTGGGATTTTCTTACATGTGCAGTGGATTAGACATTTTGGCCTCGGTGCTAAAGAATAAAATGAATCAATGATGATCAGTAAACAATGATCAGTATGAACAGCATCATACTAATGCAATTTAGCTTTGCATCCAATCCAGAATATAAAAGGCCAAAAGTTTAATCTGATGAGGGAAAATGTAAACCGTGTGACTGATCAGTAACAGGAATAAGTCAAATTAGAGTAGAATTTCTTAATCGGGTAAAAAAAAGTAGAGGTCCATGATCAGATTATGACGAACCATGTGTCTACCATCAGGCTAAATACCCATGAAATTTTAACGTTCAGCTGGAGAAAATTTCATTTATGTATTCTGGTTTACCTTGTTGCTCCCAAAAAAACAACCTGTCTGAGACAAATAACACTATTGGTGGCTTTCCAACAATATGATTGAAGAATTTTATCATAATAGCACCATTAACCTGTTGATTGATGCTGTTATTATGACATAACAAATGTGAGTTTAATCAAATGGTTACTACCCTTTTCCAGATGTCTTTAAACTTAAGCCAGAGCAAGTTTTTACTGATTTACATCCTTATCCCTGTCCAATTACAATGTCAGCCTGCTGGAAAAGGCTCCATTCACCATCACACTTTCTGTTGCACCTTGCATGATAAAAACATTCCCGGATTTTAATCAATGTACACAAATTTTATGAGTTTCAGTTTTAACATGAGGGTTTTTTTGGGGGGGGGTTGCCTTTATTCTACTTGTGTCACCGTCAGGCAAAATAATACAGGCAAAATAATAATAATTTTAGTTTCACCCTGGACACCTCATCACCAAAACATTCAAATTATTACACCCCACCCAAAGACACAGTGGGTCTGGAATGTGAGCTTGTGTCCTTCCTAACGATCCTGTCAGGCTACAACCAGTATCAATTCACACCTTGTCCCAACACCAGTGTCCTCTTATAACCTCGTCCAGGACAGTGGTACATTCAACAGAAAGAGAAATAACTGTCTAGTTCGCAAAAATGCCTCCAGCAGACACAGAGCTTGGTAACTGGGACAAATACGAGAAGTGCTGTGCGGATTTCTGGGTCAAAATGAATAATGATGAGGATAAATAGTCCAACTGTGGAGATTGTTGTGTCACCCATGGCCTGGTAGGGCTAGCTTCATTGAAATCAGCGCCGTTTACTGCCACTTCATTCACTTGACCACAAGAGCAACAGTTGGACTCACAAATGACCAAAAGTTATGTTCTATCTATGACTTTTAAAAAATGTGATTTTTGGTCTCTTCAGGTCTGTCAGACGCAAAACAATACGGTTATACAACTACACATCAACTTTGGCATTAGCAGGCTAGCCAATGCTATCATTAGCCAACGGTTAACTGACACATCACTGGACGTTATCACTACCAGGAAAAGCAATCAGTGCCAACCGAATACGTGAAGCACCCTGCTTTCCCATGAATGTGCCGTCCTGTTTTGTCCAGGATGCGAACACACGCTTAAAATTAGCCAACATTTAGCTAATAGGTTTAGATCAACTGAACTAATGTTAGCCCGGTGTTGCTATTAAAAAAAATAAATAAACTATACATGCTGTTACAGTTCACGTTAGCTAACCAAGTTTGTCATTCCAACTGTCAGCCACTTTACTGGCTTCACAAGTTCCTGCCACAGGTGTATCAAGATGAACGCCGGATTTTTCATTCTGAAATTAATTTCTTTCCAGGGAATAGCCTAAGCCCCAAGAAACAACAGTTTACTCCTGCTAACACAACTAGCAACAGCATAGTAGCTGATATTAAATGTGAAGACATACACAAACATGCTTCTTAACGTGTAGACTTTAACTCTCCTTTTTTTAAGCAGTCACTGACAGCCACATCCTTCCAGCTCTTTGCCTGGTACTGTCAGTAAGCTGGTACTGAATAGCAGGCCACCTGGGCGCACGCCTGCCCGGCTATCCACGTCACTATAGCGCCGGGCTGCAGCGGCCCGTCCGGCTCCCTGGCTAACTTAAAATGGCGGTGAATGCTAGCTAGCTTGCTAGCACGAAATTCGCTTGAGGGAGTGTGAAATCATTGCTTCACCACCACTACTACTACTACTACTACTCGCTGGACATTTTACACGGCAACAACTAAATAAATAAATAAATAATAGTTCATTCACATACCTTTAAATCTGAGGTCAGACGGAGGGTCGAGGATAAGGATCTGATCCAACTTTGACATGTTGGCTGAAGGGATGCACTTGATTTCGGTATCGTGGAGTTAACTGACAAGTGGAAATCCTGGATCCCTTCTGCCTCTACTGAGTCAAACGCTGACTGAGCTCAGCGAGCATGTGGGTACAAATACTTGAACGCGCGAGTGCACAGCCCTCTGTTGCGCGCACTCGTGGTCTGGCAACTGATGCGATTATGGTACAGTAAACGAGTTATAATGTGTGGACACTGAGATAGACGTACAGGGAAGGAAAAACATGTTATAAAATAATCTTATAAAATCCCGACGTGACCGGTACCAAGTTAAATTGTGCTTTATTGATTTAATCGAGAATTTTAATCAAGGAAGTCTCATAATCGCGTGTCTGCAATATACTGTACATGCACATTAAATTCACTCTGCAATAGTCTAGTTAAACCTGTTAGAAGTATTAGTGAACGTACATGTAACGTAAATGTAAGTGTTGTTTGTGATTTAAAGGACATGTTGAGGTTGCTGTGTAGCACGGGTCACACGTTGCCCTGGTAACAGTACCGGTGTTGTGCCAAAAACTGGTCAGCCTTTAAACCTGCTTGTTTACGACGTAAACAATGGGTACATTCAAACTAAACCACAGATTACTAAACCGGTAGTCCCTTAGTAGTATCTTATTTTCACAGAAGTGATTTTTTTCCATCAGTGCAAAGTTTCATGATTCGGGATATCAGTCAATCCCTGCACAACCTCAGTTCCTAAAACATTAGGCTATTTTAGATTTGGAGATCTTATAACCCCATGATTTTAACCACTATTTTTAACAACAGTTGTATCCCTCTGGGAACTGGGGAGACCAGTTGGTGGACTTTAGGGAGAGGAATGTCGCCTGGTTGTTGTCTGATATACGACTCTAGCTGCTCAAAAATTCCAGGTCTTCTTCTTTGTTTTTACTTTTCATTTCATTATGCTCATAATGCTTTCCATGGGTGAAAAGTCTGATATACAGGCAGGCCAGGTCAGCACCTGGACTCTTCTCCTACTAAGGCAGTAATCAGATTAGCATAGTCTGAAATATGCAAAGCTTTTCCTGAAAGAGGACGTCATCTGGATGGGAGCTTTATGTTGCTCTAAAAAGTGTATATACCTTTCAGCAGTGATGATTGCTTTTCCACCTGGAAAAAGGTGTTACACAAGCTCCCAGTTACACAAGCATTAATTCCCAGACAGTGATTTCTGGAAGTGTTCCTGAGCCCACTCAGTGATTTCCATGACAGAATCATGACTTTTTTTTGATGCAGTGCTGCTTGAACGCAGACTGGTGACCTTCTACCCATCTTTACTTCTCAGAACTTTGCTGCTCTAAGATAATTTTTTAAAATCCAGTCACTGTCACTGACCAACTAACCTAACTACTGTAGTTTGAAAATCTTCCTTCAGCTGTTTCTTTTTTAATTAATACTGAAGTCAGTGCAGAAAAACACCAACTGGCCTAGGAGAACTCTTTCTAAAAGAGAAAAAAAACACTTTTTATTCGAGAGACAAAACTCAACACATTTTGGGCCATCATGTGAGCGTAGATGAAAAGGGGAATGCTAAAAGGGGGAATTTAAGATGCTATTTGCGAGGAATCCAGGGATTTTGTGCAGTGTGTGTACTCATTGTGAACTATTAATATCTGGCTTGCTATCTTAGAGACCATTGACAACTGCGATCCATCGTTTTTATGGGAATTGAGGACTTCTCCTCAGTAAGCTGTACTGAATAGGACACAGTCTACATATGGTTTGAGGTGTTTAAAGCAGTTCAGAGTGTCACGCTTGTGCATGTTCAGAAATAATGACCATTTCTTGCTGTTAAAGATAAAAGGTTGTTTCATAGTGATATCGTTTCTTTAGCCAAAAGCCAGACATTTGTTCTTCCATAATATACCTTCCTTACCAGTATATTGTTCAGTCATTTCCATATAACTCCAGTATGAGGTGGTTTAAATGAGGCTGCATAGACTGTTTTCACAATGTCAAGATCTTAATGTCATGATACAACCCTCTTTCAGTGACTGCATCTTCCTCACTCATTTACTTATTATCAAAACTTAAAAGTCTAGAGATCTTGAAAAAAGAGGCTTGTTCAGTTCTAAAAAGGACAGCTGTGGGTCATTACCAACACCTTAAGGGGGGTTAAAAGTGAAAGTACTACGAGACCTCGTTGGTGTCATAAGCCACTGTTCAATGATGATCATTCACATCAGTGGACACAGATGGCCTGTTTTACTCCTCTTTCAAACCGTCTGTCTTCTCAGTCTAAAGTTTGAACTCTGGCATCCTCCAAAGAGTGGCCTTTATCCTTTAGATGCAGATGTGCAGCTCAGTCTTGTCCTGTCGAGGTGGCTCTTCTACACTGTGCCATGCGTTTATGGAATAGCTGTTTGTTTTCTCCAGTGAGAACATAATGATACTTAGCTTGTGTTTGGGAGTTTTGTCTTTGGGATGAACCAGCTTTTGTCAAGTGTGTCGCTGGGTCTGAAGTATTCTGGGATGTCAAGCTTGTTGGCTAAAATTCTCCAGAGTTTCTTAGACAATGAGCGGGATTCACCCCCTTTTACTTTTACAACTGAAGAAGGCTCCTGGATGATTGATAGATGAAATATCATCAGTTCAGTTGCCTCTTTGTTTTCAACCTCTCTAGATTACTGGATGACTGAGAACCTGTACAGACATCAGCTTAGTTTGTAATCCTTTGACAGTGTTTGAGATCTTTGATGACACTTCAGTATTTCATTATTGGAAAGAGTAAAATTTGAAGAGAAATTGAATGTTTACTTCTTTATTACATTGATTAATATACAGATGTTAATCTGGTCTACAGAGTAAACAGAGAAGCATGACCACAGCATACAGTATGAGTGTGACTGTAAAGGAATGGCAGTGTTATGTATATATTTGTTCAGACACGAGTAATTAATTCTAACAGTATGCACATTTTAGCCATGTCATACATTTTGTTTAGAAAAACATACAAAAGGCACTTGTGTAGCAACAATTGCTGGGAATCTCAACTCACAAAGGGGGTCTGAACAACGTGAACTGAGAAATCCATTCTGCACTGTATTTAGGTTGTTTTCAATCATAACTCTTCCAGCTGATATAACATTGTTTACATCTGGCGCTAAGAAGCTCTTAAGTTCATTTCAGTTTTCATCTTAAGCCAATTACTGTGTGGTACAGTTTAGTGGAAGATTGTAGTCCCATGCCCCACATTTGCTACAAATTAACCTCTGAGCTAAAAAACTGCGTCATATACCTAAAGGTATGCACCGTATGTTTTTCAGATAAGCAAGGCCACACAGACTAGAAGATTTCTGAATGAAGGCTGGTATAATTTCCCATATATAGGGCGGTAAATATCATTACATTTATGGCATTACAAAGTCAAAATTTGATTCTATTATCCCATCATACCTGTTGATAAAAACTGTACACGTTATAATGTAAATAACTAACTCAACTACAAATGTAAACACATCTTTAAGCTATGACAATGCAAAACTAATTGGTCAGTATTGTAATTTTCATGTTCCTTCAAATAATTTCTACTGTATGCTGAAGTTAAGGAGAATTGCAATAGTTAACATTTTTACTATTAAAGCAACTCCCAGCTGATACTGTGTTAATATGCAAAGTGGTGCTGTGAGCATGATGAACATGATAAACAGTTAGGGCTGCGCTCCCACAGTTCCTTTAGAGTTTGGTTAGTATATGCAATATAACAGCTGTACACATGTTTAAAGTCAAATACATGCAGTTCTTGTCTATTATCAACAATACAAATGTGACCCCTTTTTCAGGTAAAATGCACGGAAAAACAAAAACACGATTGGCAGCTGTATACAGTCGTTCCCTGCAATGAAATCTCAATACACTTCAGCATGTAGAAAACATCTTTAACAAATCACTATGTAAACAGTTCTAGCATTGGTCACAGTGTTTCAGCTGGGGGTGTCATGCTGTAATTGCGATTCAAGCTGTTCCCACTGCAGCACTACAGTTAAAACCTTTCTAAAGCAAATGTGCGTGAAAAACACGTGAGGAATGTAAAGCCGTCGCATTTGAGCTACAGAGATAAATGCTCGTCTAAGTTTGTTCTTAACGACCTCTTAATTAAATGGGGCACATGTGCACAAATGCTTCATGGGTGGAGGAGTTAGACTTGCTAAAAATTGATATTAAGAACTTCAATGTGTTTAAGAGCCACAGTGCTATGATAGTCTACAGAGAAGGAGAGTCTTGAAAACAACTATCAAATTCCTGTCTTTATAAAACACGTCAGCTCCGCTTGTTTTTAATTTGTGCTCAATTTTAAAGTCAGAGTATAAAATGAGTTGAAATTTAGAATGAGCTTCCATATGTATCACACCACACAGTAGCTCAGCCAGAACACCACCTGAGGGGGACAAACTGAAGGCTTTCTGCTTCATGACTTCAGCAGATCTGAAACTGCTAGGAATAAACGAAATAAACATGCATGTTAAAACTGGTGGATTGACGCATATAATACTACTGGCAGGTTTTTCTGTTTCATGTTGCAATCAACCACACGTGCAGGCCAACTTCAGTCTGCTCACTGTGCTGTCACTAGGGTAAGACGCCGTGTGGATTGCTGTGCTGGTGGGGTCCGTAGTGCGGAAGGAAGTCATCTTATCAGCCGCTGCTGGTACTAGCAGCACCTCCTGGTGGACGGAGCAGGCTGTCGTGTGAGTTTAAAGGAATCGTTGCTGTCCACCTCAGAATTTTCCAGGGGTGGAATTTGTTTACCTAAAAATACAGACATTTAAAGAGACTCCACATCAGATTTAGTAATCTTAAGCATACAAAGAGTTTTATAAATTTAGCTGAGTTGTATTTGGCATTGCTTCGCTACTACTAAAATTAAGGCAGAGCAGTTTTTTTGCTGACCACATGAAAGGAAAGGAGATTGCTTAGCTTAGGATACACAGCGTTGAACCAAAACATCCCAGCATCATTTAGCTGGAATAAAAATAAAACTTTCACTGCGTTAAATTTGATTTAAAATGTATCCCCCACATTATGGCAGAACCTTAATGCAATTAAAACAGAAAATCTGCATTGCAAACTGCACGTTTCATATCATCATTTGGAGTCATGCTGTGTTGCAGGCTCCAGGGAAATGTAGTGTCCAGGTTTTATTTGGAACTGAATACTCAAAGTCAGAGCTTTTCTATCTCTTCTGCTTCCATTCTGAACGCAAACAAAAGATACATTTAAAAAAAAAATCTGTCTCTTGTCACATTTATCCACTTTCTTAACTGATCATCCATTTCAGGGTCTATTCTAGCTGTCATATTGCAAGTTGCCGGGTACATCCTGGACAGGACACCCTCAATCACAGGGCCTGTAGCCAATCTAGATTCGTTAGTTAACCTAACAAATCCGTTTTTGAACTGTGAGAGAAAGCTGAAGTACCCTAGGCTTTTAACATAGCCTACTGTTTAACTTGACCAACAGTTACTTACACTGAAATGCAGGCAAGAGAGAAGATTTTAGAGCTGATCTACTATAAAAGTGTTGTTAATTTTCTGGGGAGGTGCAGCAGGCTGCTTAGGCGAATACGTTTTATATAGATTTAATACAGTACTCAAAATCAAGCACAAGACAGGACACACTAGTACTTCTGATGGAGAAAACAAAAGCCACAAAACCTACTGATTTTCTGAAAGAGCTCCTCAACATTGACAGCATTTCGGGCACTCGTCTCAATGAAAATAGCGGCAATTGATTCAGCAAACTCCTTAGCTTCCTTCATAGGAACTTCCCTGTGAAAAAGAAGAACATGGTTCAGATGGAAAATCTGCACTTAATTCAGTCACTTTCATCAATTGAGTTTCTAACTGGATATAGACATGTTTTTTTCAGGCCTGACACTTCTTCTCACCTCTGATTGTGCAGTTTCCTCCATTTTTTAAGGACAAACTGCACACTGTGCCAAAATATATCAGGGTTTCAGCTTATAACGCTTTGGGAATCAATTTGTTGGGGGTAGAAATGCCATTTTATGCCTGTCAAAGGGTGTTATCTCTGCAATCTTTCATAAATTCAACTAAAAATGTTAACAAAAGATGTGTATTTGTGACAGGCTGCTAGTAACAAAATGTCTACAGATACAATTTAAAATTGTTTATTTGCTAAGTTGTCTGTAATGTGAAGGCAACACTTAAAAAGGGACTTTTTACACTTGAATGTTTCATAGGTCAGTGGCTCAACAAACAAAGTCAGTCCACTGAAAATAGTCAGGGACAAGAATGTATAAAATGTACAGAAATAAGGTGGCGACTCCACACCTTTGCACAGTATTGTGTGAGTTTACTGCACATATATTGTTGAAGGAAATGATACAATAAAAGAAGACTTATAATTGGAAGCACAGTGAATAATAACACAACTTCTTTATCACTAAACATAAAGAGAAAGCTCATGTTGCTGCTTTGGTACAAATAAGTCCTTTGAAGTGATGCCACAGACCTCTAATAACACAGGTGTCAAAATTATTTTAGTTCATAGGCCACATATACATTTATATTTTAGTTTGGTCTCAAGTCTGTCAGGCAATAAAACAAAAATAGAAGAAGTTTCTGACAACGACCACATTTTAACGAGCTATTCATTGATGAAGCGCCTCAGAGTTCAGTCTGCTGTCAGTACAAAGAACCCCAGTGGTTGTAAATTTAAGAAATGCACAGGTCCTTGGCTTAACCACCTTAACTTCATTGTGGTATGGCAGGACGTGGGTAGAGTCTTTGTAAATAATAAGGATGTAAATGACAATGATTCAGATCTCTGCCCGGATTAAACTAACAGTTGGCCTGTTTCACTCTTAAAGACTTGCAGCACAATGCTTCGCACTTCTTGTCTGCAGTTTTCTCACTGTGAAAATCCCTCAAGTTTGGACCCCTTTGAAGGTAAATTATTTCCATTGTCAGATTTGTTTGTTAACTCAGTCTAACAGTGTCTGTAGAAACTTTTCTTTTTAACATATTTGTAACAAAAGAGATGAAAAAAAGAAGCCCACCTGATGTCTCCTAAATCATTCTTATTCCCTGCTATAGCTACAACAATGTCTTCTGGACCGTGTTCCTTCAGCTCCTTCACCCATTTCTTCAGCGTCTGGAACGAATCCTGGACAACAAGAAGACATTGGGGTCAATCCTGGGATAGATTGTTTATGAGAATATGCCCAGCAGTTTTTTTCCAACTCCTGTCATATATTCATTGCTTTTTTTTTTTTCCAGACGAGTTTCCATTAACAAACCAGGAAAGAATGACATTTGTAGGTCATGAAACACAGCATCCCAGAGTGATGGAAAAGTAGCAAAATTCTTCACTTACAAATGTTCAGGACAGCTGTTACTGATGTTTTTCATTTTTACGAAGGAGCTAACAGCCATGACAGTTTAACCAGTTTCGCAATAGTAAACTTCCTGTTACACTTACCAGTTTAGTAATGTCATAGACAATGACAGCAGCAGCCGATCCTCTGTAGTACATAGGGGCTAACGAGTGAAACTAAAAAAAGACGACACATTTATATTAGTTAGCATGATTGATTTCATTTTTTTTGTATATCACACATAAATATGATCCAAAGTGCTCAGTCTATGATTAATAAGGGGGAAAAAAAAGCTTATAAAATACAGGCAGGGTACTATGCCCATACATTCTTACATGATGAGTTTATGGAAACAATTACTTCCTCAAGTCCCCAGGCCTTTTTAACTTTTAGCAGTTACCTTCACTTCGACTTGACAAACTGTGGTAGCTTGTAAAGAAATGCTGAATGTAAAAATCACCTCACTAAATGTCAGCCTACTGCAGATAAACGATGAGTGAACGCGCCGGCTAAAAATGTGCCAACACGTGCCAAACTTTGAGATCATTTATGAACAGTGAATCCAAAAAGGAATGTCGATTTAAGAATAAATATCACACTCAGGTTGTATTTTTTTTACATTTCCTATACCAATGTATGGCATCTCAAAATTGTTTCTATTTTGTACTGAAGTTAGTGTTGGTTTCTCTTATCAGTCAAAACCGGCACCATTCCCTTCAGCAACTATCAATGTGTATTATCATCAGTACAACTATATATCCATTGCCAGTGATAAGAGAAGATACACTTCATCTCAAAGTTGCAGCAGTTTAGTTAACTCAACAATCATACAAAAAAAGTCAATTGGTGGAAATCGTATGTATTTTAATAAAGTAGACAATGTGTGGCCAATTAAATAAGAAATTTAAAAACATTATCAGTGCCTTCAAATAACATATTCCAGTGGTTCTCAAACTGTGGTCATCACTTAAAGACCAGATATCCCACCTGCTGTGAATGTTTTAATGCAGTACATTTGTTATTATTATCACTTGTCACATCCTGTTTATGACAGTTAAAATAAATAACATTTATATAAGAAATAAAATTGTCTCATGTAAACTATATGGTATTAAATAGGCGTATACTATTTTACTTTAATGTCAGTCATAAGGGTGGTATTCTAAGAGCCATATATTTTATGAGGTGGTACTCATTTTGAAAAGTTTGAGAAACACTGACATATTCAGTTACATTTGGTATCTAAATGGTATCCCAAAAATGTCAGGTAGGGGAAGTGTGTGTTTAAACAAGCAGACTAAAAAGACTGCTTAAAATGGTGTTTGAATGATAATAAATGTAGAATAAAATATTATGGCATGTTTTTTAAATTATATTAATTACTCAGACGTCACAGGTTTAATCAGCAAGCCCACAGTCATGATGATAACACTACACTACAGTGACATCAATATTTCAAGAGTGTCCACAGTTGTATTGTTCACAGATGTTTACCATCAGCATCACTGATCACACAAGATCAGTCAGTCAAATGTATTAGGAGACACTCACAGCAGAAGTCCCAGCATAATTTTTTCACACATAAGCAGAAAATGCTCGCATTAGTTTTTTCCATGCAGTAAGCAGGTTTGGCAAGCTTCAGCTATACCCCATCTCCCTCTCTTAGCCATCAAATTAATCACCGTGATGTCTCATGACCTTTGAACTCTTGTGTCAAGCATCCTGTTTCATACCCTATAAATATCTACCTATCACGAGTACCAGCTTTCTGATGCAAAGTTTAATGGAAAATCAACATCACATGTGTTAACTTAAAGCTAACAGCGAGTCCATGAGGAGTTTCTGTTGCGTACACTCACCCGTTCCTGACCAGCTGTATCCCAGATCAGAAATTTGTGTAGCTCATTTCCACATGGCACTGTCTTGGTCAGGAATGACGCTCTGCGGATGATTTAAAGCATTTCACAACAGCTATTGTTTTTTAGGTCACTCTTTAAAAGCAAAGGGAAAAAAATCTGTGCATGTCAGCAGGAAAGTAAGAACACTGAAAACAAGTATGTTTGGTACAGCATGTTTGTTGCTATAGAGGCATGTAACAAAAAAAGGAAAAACATAGTCACAACAGTGGGTTTAAAGACTGGTATAGATGGCAAAAGCTGAAGTTACAGGTAATAATCAGTTTATTTTAGTGTTTATTGCACCAAGTACTAAAAAAAAAACTATCATTTTTATAAAATTCTATAATCTTTTTGTCTAAAAGTGTTACTCCAAAGTGGGTTTTTTCATGTCAGATGCAATGACCTAGTAAAATCAAGGTTTTTTTTCTCAGGCTTACAGAAGTTGTAATTTGTGCATTAGAGCTTGCAAACACTTAACTAAAATTTGTACTTTAAAAATGTAATTACATCACATATTTGTAATGAAATGAAAATGCCTTATGAGAATTATTGGAGTTGTGGGGCTGAAACAGGATGACTCCCAGGTGGGTTTGTCTTTATTTCAGTTGCTAAAGTTTGTTTAGAATAAGCTATGTGTTACCTGCTGAGGTTTTCCTTACAGGAAGGAGACCTTTTGGCTGAGCTGTGCATGTTCTACATTGTCTAGGAGGTTATGACTATCACCAATCAGCCCAATTTTAGTGTGGACTAAAGAAATACTAAATAGTAATAAAACGGCTGTTAAGTTTTAACAGTGTGGTAATAGTGGCTTGTGCAATTCCTTTAAAATCTATGTATTCAGTTAAGATAAAAGACCCAAGGGAAGGAAGGTACATTCAGTTTTATCTCTTGAGTAATCAGTTCTTCTATCATTAGGTTTAACTTCTGTAGTTTATAGACAGTTCATAGGATTATCAATCTACCCATTAGTACAAATGATGTGGCTTGAGCTTGCGCATAGTTTCATTCAGCCAGATTACTGATTAACTGGCTGAATCTCCCTGTACATTTCTGAACATCTTTACTTCAGCTTTGTTTCCAAACACAATTGATTAGTTTCCTGCTGCTGAAGCCTTCTCCTGGTTAACACTCACCCTATGGTTGGACTTATGTTGTGATCGAAATGATCCTGGACAAATCGGCAAACAATGCTGGATTTCCCAACTCCAGTGTCCTGCAAACAGAATCAGTCACAGGACATGCACACACAGAGGGCGGTCACTATTGAACCTAGTGGATTATGCAACCGTAGCAAATACAAAAGTATGCAACAGCAGTATTTAAGTCATTAAAATGATAACGTGAAATTATCCAGTAATACACGGTGTATGATTCTGTGTAACACGAACTTTCACTTTAGATATCTTAAATATATTTTGATGGTAAAACTTTTGTACTATAATCACTTTTACTTATATAAAGGGTCTTCACAATGACTACTTCACCTGCATTCTTACTAACGGCCAGCAGGGGGCAACTCTTGTGGTTGCAAAAGGTTCCAGTTGTAGTCAGCATCTTTCATGCTAACTCCAGGTGAGCGCAACAATCTCCTAGCCACCAAAGCAATAACAAAGAGGCTTTTGTGCACAGCATCCTCTTTGCGACTGATTTCACCTACTGTAGCAACAGCCAAGCGACCTCTGGGAACTACTCACCAACCACTCTGGGAATACACATTTTTCCTTGCAAACAGTGGCTATATCATATCCAACATCATCCGAGATAATACTGGTATACATTTTTTTACTGATATCACACACTCACTTCCTATTTACAGAAAGTATTGAATAAAATATTGACTCCATTTAGTAAGTTGACTTTTTCAGAATATACTAATTGCTCAACACAATCACAAGGCTTTAGCCAATGAGCATGTGGTTCACAGAGAGAGCCACTTCTTATTAGTGTTGCGCAATACTGCAGATTTTAAGTAAATACAGGGCCAGTATCGCTGTTACCAATACCAATACTTTTAACTTATAACATCAACTTATGTAGAGAAGAGTGGTGTGTCATGACTTATGAGATGAATCACTATCAATTTGCAAATTCTGAATACATTTTATTAACCACAGTAATTAGATAACACAACAAAACACACATTTCAGCTTTTTGTGTATCTTGAAACTGTGTTTTTTGGAGACCTGGAACGTAATGCCTTTTTGCCCCACTAGTACCTACTGGGCTCAGCATGGCTCAACTCAATTCGGTTTTTAGGTGGTACTCAGTTGTAACTGAAAACAGCTGAAACTGAGTAGAGTTGAGTCAAATTGGTACTAGTGGAAAAGAGGCACAAGTGTGCCTGTCTCAAAAAGACTTCTGTTGTTTAAATGGGTTATAGAGAATAAATAAAATAGACATAAAAGTCTGTTTTATCCTTTCCCCCCAAAAATCATTTAATACAGTTCAATGGACTACATAATGAATTTAGATCATAGAAACTAAGAATCAATTCTATCGCACTAGTATCGATACCAAAACCGGTGCTGGTATCGATACTACCAATATCTGGATAGACACCCCCCCCACCACCTCTCAATTGTCACCTCTGGTTCCAAAAGACCAACATGTCAACAGTAATAATGCTCAACTCATTGTAACTACATTAATCTTTGAGTCTGTCTAATTTAAACTCTCATGCAGTGCCACTTTTCATGTAACACATCTGATGTAGAAAATAGGACCCCCCACCCACCCACCGACTTCCTAGTCTCCAAATGTGG
Organism: Oreochromis niloticus; assembly: GCF_001858045.2. NCBI lineage: Eukaryota > Metazoa > Chordata > Actinopteri > Cichliformes > Cichlidae > Oreochromis > Oreochromis niloticus. The sequence goes on from NC_031982.2 coordinate 24,687,553, forward strand.
CACCCCATTTTTTTAATTGTATAAACACCCCTGTATGGTTTTATGTGACTTTAAATCTGCATAAAATCTGCTCCTCCCGCTTGTTATAAGCATGCAGAGGTGTAACAAAAGATGGGTAAGGTCAGCATATGGTTGGTTAGGCTGACTCAAAAAAATATTTTAGTGAGGATGTCAGGGCCCTGAGGAGGTATGCGGGGGCCTAAAAACCTTATGAGGCTCTGAAAAGTTCCCAGCTCCCGACTTCAACATCGTCGAAAAAGCGGCAGTTTGCGGTCCAAAGCGCTCTCGCCGTCCCTGTCACCGTTTATAAAGACAGACTGACGTGTTTCGCTAACGCAGCAAGAAATCTAACGGCTCGCTGGCTCCAATGATGACGTAATGGCTGATAAACTGTCAGAGCCGTTATAAAGTAAAGATTTAGCTTAATCTATTAAGAACTACAAAAAACATGCGAGAGGACATACTCAAAATGACTGCCGGCCGATGAGGTTGGTTTTAAGCCAACTACTAGCTACCAATATTAGTTAAATACCCAACTTATTTCATGAAGACGACAAAGAAGAGTTCTTTTAAATAAAATACCGGAACTGACAAAGTACCGACTCTACCATTAAGTTGTAAACGAGCAGCTGTTAACATCAACATGTTGTCGGCTTTTGCAGTTTCGCAGCAGACTAAAGGAATTTGCCCCAAAACGGATCAACAAAAAACATCAACCACTTACCCCTAAAAGGCAAACCTTGAGCTCCCTTATAGCCATGGTAAGTTTTGGAAAGTTTTTAAATCATCATTTGTCAGTGTACACTCAATGTATTTGTTTCTTCATGCTTGAAACTCTATTATTTTCCCCTCTTCTTGGATAAAATAGAAACCCAGCCCCTGATACAGACAGACATCTCCACTAAGCGGCTGACAAGGCGCATAAAATAAATTTACAACATCCGGGAGTGACTTTCAAAATAAAGGTATCTTACAGCCGTTTTGGCACAAATGATGCGAAAAGGTTGCAACAAACAACTTCGTTTGCAATTTTAACTCTGCCTGTCAGTTACATGTTTATATTTTGAAATAAGAGATTAAAGATTTTAGACATATTTTTACCCTGAAAAACAGTGTTCTTTAGTTAAGAATAGATAAAAGTGCATACAATGGTCTTTAGTTCAATGAAAGTATAACAGGACTGTGAAATGTCAGTCTGCTCTTAACATATTTTTGCAATTAACTAATTTAACCAAAGACAATGAAGACTGTGACAATGATGTTTTTATTTCAAAAATAAAAGACTAAAGTAGGATCAGCATCACACAGCCGGCTGTGCCCTGGCAGCCAAAAATGAGTGGGCTCCAGCCCAGTAATGGCTACCAGGTTTGGGTGGGTTTTTGGTATGTGGACTTGGGCCAGTTTGGACTGCGAATTGGCAGAATAAATGCACGCACACTGTATTAGGACTGAAAAACTGACCAAGGTTGGTAGTCTGACTTTTGACAAGATAAAGACCTGGTTCACTTTCAGCATCCAAACTACTACCATACTTGGGCCAAGTTATTTCTTATAAACGAACTTGATTTTGGCCATTAAGGTGCCAAACCTGGCCAATTTTACAAAATCACGAAACATTTAAGAAAGCTGGGGAGGGCACCAAGGAAAACTGACAGTAACCACAGAGCCACAAGCTATGCAGGTTTCTGTGGTATATGATAGAAATGACCACAAATAAAAGAAAATATAACAATTAAAACTGAATAAGCAACTTATAAGGCAATTCTCAGTCATTTACTTGTGATTTTATTGTTTTTCATAGAGGAATGACTGTGACACAGTAATTGTAAATGTTTCAAGAAATGTGTGGTTAAAAAAGAAAACGAACACCAGGTAAGATAACAGATAACTCATGAAGATTGACTATATCTGGCATTTAGATAGAATACTGTAGGTTTCCTTCACATGCTGAATACCAAACCAGTACCATGCAAACTGGGGCTACAATTTACATGCGCTCACCAGTAATTGATGATTAATGCAAAAACGTTCTGTTCTGGTGGTTTTTGATTTCTGCTGCAACATATGGATAGCAGGGTCAGTATCTGCCATAAACAGCATAAAAGCATGGATCCATCCCACCTTCTATCAACAATTTAAGCTGCTGCTGCTGCTGTTGTAATAATGAGGGGAATATTTTCTTGGCACACGCTGGGCGAAGTGAGAATCTTTGTAACCACAACCTAACCGAGTATTGTTGCTGACATGTTCATATCCTTATAGACATCCCTTTTTTTGTTCACTGTACTCAAATGTCCCCAAAAATCTCAAAAGTCACCAGATCTCTATTCCATAGAGCACCTTTCAGATGTGGTGGAACAGGAGACTCAGCCAACCAATCAACAGTAATTGTGTGATGCTGTCATTATCTTTATGGTTACACTTTTCCAGCACCTTGTTCAATCTGTGCCATGAAGATATAAGAATGAAGCCAAATCTAAAGGAACAAAAATGTTACAACCTTGTAATAACAAGTTGTACCTAATAAAATGCCCAGTGAAGGTATGTATAGCTCTATGGTTAGTATTAATTGTATATCTATAAAGCCAACATTCCCTGAAATGCAGTAGACTATGTAAATCTACTCTTTTATATTACAACCATTGCTTTCCTCCAAGAGAAAATGGTCATCATGTTATGTGAATTCAAGTCGAGCTTTAATTTTGAAAAGACAGTTCCTAACATCCGTTGTTCTCTTAGTTGTTTTAGTCCTACTTGATAAACCTAGTTTCCAAATCGGAAACCAGTTAAAGCCTTAACCAAAAAAAAACATATTTAAAAAAAAAGCTGGGTGGTTCCACTATCTCTTGAGTAATTTGTTTTCAGAGTCAAAGTCCACCTTTCTATTCTCTCAGAGATGCTCAGGTTTGTATTTAGGCAGATACTGTGTAATGGAAAAATATGGAATACATGTCCAGCCAGACATAGTTGAGTGAAAAGGTAAACTTCAGGAAAAGACACAGTGAGATAATTATTTTAGACTGACACTTTATTCTTCACAGCATTTCTGTCTGTAACAATCAGCTACAAAAGCTCAGAACAATATGAAAATAACCTCACGAGAAGCTTCTGAGCCTGTTCTAGCAGTTTCATGGAATCAGGAACTCCAGATGAGATTGCATGGATTTGCCTGTGACCAAAGCAGGGCAGTCACAGTAGCGTAACTCCATACAGGTTATTAATGGTAAAAAAAGAAAAGAAAACAGCAACAAGAAGACAAAACACGAAGAGCTGAAAATACAGTATGTTTGCAATTTTACAATAATATACAGAAAACGTAAGTCAGGACACATCTCTGCCTTAAATAGTATCGAACAATGACGTTACCTTGCAGCAGACACGGATCAGCTGTGAAATGAAAGGATTGAAGAAAACCTCCACACATGAAGATACAAAACAAAGCGAGCCTCCTGCGTGTCTCCACCCATATAGGAGGCAAAAAATAAATCATCAGCACAGACTTGTTACATCCTCATTAAACTGAACAAATATGATCTCCCGCTCTTCCTCATTAGTGCAGCGCAGGCAAAGGTAACTGAGACAATGACTGCACTACGGAGCAAAGTGTGGCCTCCAGCTGTTTGTCTGCATTTTGCAGCGATGAATACACATTTGTTATTTGGCTGTTCGTGTTTTCATCCACTGGTTAGTTGCGAGGTGCAACACTTCTCTTTATGAATCTGCTGTTCAAAAAAAGAAAAAGAACAAGACCCTCTACAATATATTTATTTGTATATTCATATATTACTAAAAAGCTGCAACTTAAATTTAATGTACTTCTTGAATAGTCATCTGTTTACTTCAGAATACTACTTAAATATATAATATATAGATAGACCGATCATAAATTCTTCATCATTCAAAAAACTTTTGTTATCAGTGGTTCTCTGGGGCATCCTCAAGTTATGGCACAGTGGTCTCTATCCAAAAGAAAAAATCAAATTTGCATCAAGTTAAGGGACGAATCTGAGCGACAGGGACTGATGACATGTGGTCTAGTGATCGCTTCCTGACTCGCTCAACAGTGAGAAATAATCTGCAATCTACCCTCTCTTACTCTCATTGCCTTCATTTCCCCTTCCTGCCCCTTCCTTCCTCCTTCATACAGGCTTGGCACTGCATATTTGAAAACATGGTCCCTGCTAGTCTCTTACAGTGGTAGTCAGTTGTCCGCTACACCAGCTAAACCTAGCATTTGTTTGTTTTTTCAGGGTGGTTTGTTTTTGCATGAGGATGTGAAAAAGAAGGTTAGGACACCAAAGACGATATAAAAGGTTTTTCCTTGTCTGCCACTTGGTGGACACGGTAACTAATGAGCTCTGCAATGTGAAATCTCCTGCAGGATAGCGAGCAACGCTACAGGACAACTGACCCACGGTAGAGACGAACACCAGCACAGACGACCACCAAAAGCATCACAGAGGTCTCACATGTTGGTGTCTCTCTTGTCTTTGCTTGGTGAAGGCTTTGATGGATCCTTAGCCGCCTTTCCGTTGGTTGTGGCAGCAGCTGCATCGGCGGTAGGAGCCACGGCAGCAACGGAGCGCTTGGTTTGCTCCTCGCCGCGGGCCTCCGGGCTCGGCTGCGTGGGTGGAGCCTGCTCGGCTGGCGGCTGGACGGTCAGCTCCTGCTGTAGCTTGTGGCTCTGCAGGAGGCGAAGCTGAACGCGGAGCTCCAAGATGGCCTCCTGCTCCTCGTGGATGGCCTGGTTCAGGTGAGTGTTTTTGTTCTTCAAGGCAACAAAGTACACATTCAGAATTAGATCCTGTAAAACTCCAGCCAATACTTTCATTATTTTATTACCAGAAACAAAAGCGTGCTGAGCTTTTGGTATATGAATAACCACAGTTTTGTCAAACACTGCAAAACCACCGCAACAGGTAGTGGAGGCTGGATGCTTTCTCACCTCTAGTTCCTCGTTTTGCTTCTGCAGATCTTCTAGTATCATCTGCAGCTCTTCCTCATCCTCGCTTTCACTTTCGCTGTCTGATGAATACTCCTCTGTCTCACTGCGACCCTGCTGCCGACTGCGAAGGAACACAACGCTGGCTTACTGCTAGGATCTAATGTCGTGTTTTAGTGTTAAATTGGTTTCATGGTCCTGTAAACTTGTCCGACTGAGTACACTGTCTTAAATCAACTTAAAGCATGACTTAAAGGGACTGCCGAATGTTGACTGGTTCACAGGTGAGCTGGAATAGAGCAGGGAGGGATACTGGAGTTCACTGGGAATGGGAGAACCGCAGAGAAAAACTTCAAAGATCAAAATACAGAGTATTAAAAGCACAGGCAGTGGCTGCAGTGGACACTTTTCATTGCTTTTAACACTCGGTTTCACTTCAGCTCTTTGTGTGTTATCACTTTGCTTTCCTCTGTGACTGGCTGATGGACCGACAACAGCACAAGTAAGAGTGGCCCATAGACCCATGTGGCCATACACCTGTTGGGCCGCTTACTTGTATAATGCCTCTATCTGGCAACAGAGCTCACTCCAGGCAGACGGACCATCCCTGGACTGGAGTGGACAGCGAATGCACCATTTCTGCTCGACCATAAAACCAGAGGGAAAATATCACGTTTATCTCTCAAAAAGGCTCAAATGTCATCAGGGGTATTGCTGCTAATGAGGAGACATTCACAGGGGTTCAAACAATGCAATGGTACCAGTGTTGTCCTGAAAACAGCCCAATATGGTCCTTCACACACAGATCAAAGGACACAACAAGACATCCACTGAGGGATCTGAAATCAGCAGTCACACTGAAAATGATCTAAAGATCCACAAGAAAATGTACCCGACTGGGAGACTGACCACTTTTACATCAGGTATAGATTATAAATTTTACACTTCCAACACTGGAACTCTTTGTTCACACCTCATATTTAACCACTGTCCTCTTTTACCTCTGTATGTCTGCAATCTCTGCCCGCAGCCTCTCGATTTCCTCCTTCTCAGTAGCAATCTGTCTACGCAGCACCTGCTCAAGAGAGATCAGCTCCTCCTGCTCCGTCAGGATCTCATTCTCCTGATTATCGAGAGAACGAGAAGACATTTAAAGGTTTTCTTGGCAAGCTGCTGATCGATGTGTTTGTATGAATTACTCACCTGTGCTAAAAGGAGGTTGATGACTTCCTCTTCATTCTCAGTCATTTCCTCCTTAGAAACGTCTTCCTTTGACAGGCTTGCTATCTCCTGGGCTATTTTACTTTCACACTCCTAAAGCCCCACAGAGAGCAGACACATACAGCATAGTTGGTCAATTCATCTGCATTTGCCTTTTTGTTGTTACTGTGTAGGGCCACATTAGAGTTTATTAAGGACTCCCAGCTCAATTTAATACAGACTAAAGAATCAATCCTGCTGCTGTTTCCTACCTTAATGAAGGTTATAATTTTTATACATCTCAGAAGAGGTGGAAATTCAAACCCTCACTGGTATTACTGGGTGGATGAACAGCTATTGTATCCAGAGAAACATAAATACTGATATAGACAGATTACCTGACGTTTGGCCTCCCTCAGTTTCCGTTTCAGGGCGGTCAGGATTCTCTGAACCTCCCAGAGCCGCTCCTCTTTGGACAAGTCCTTCACCCCTGCCTGCAGGTCCCGGTGCAGGCAGTTCAGGAGGAACTCCTACACACAAATACCTTCATAAATATTGGCTGAAATTTACTTGATGACAACAATCAGCTCAAGACAAGTAGAGGAGCCAAACACATTTAATAAAGTAGTCAATATGAGAACAAAAAAGTCAAAGTATTAAGTAGCAAAATAAACCATATAATCTTTTTAAAAAGGGCGGTCTGAGATTCATGCATAACCACTTATGAATGACAGAATTAAAGTTAGTTGGATAGTTAACATGATTTGAGCGTTATAGGACAAAAAAAAATCTACAATAACTTTTCCGTATATTCTAAGTTAGGTGATCTAGGAGGGATTGAGATGTGTGCGCCTCCTCTGGGATGTTTTATTGTTTTGGAAATCCAGGCCACGAAGGAACATTTTGTAAGGTTAAAGAAACAGCTTCACCCGAGAGACTGGGGTTCAAATCGACTAAACCATCTGAAGCTGACGTGTTTTCTATTTTCTTTTATATACAGGTGACAGAAACTAACTAATATTCTGAATCCCACTGAGTCCTGGCACACTGAGAACAAACCCAAGATAAAGATGCGTACTGCTGACAAGACACTTTAATATAAATAGAAAAGGCCTGCTTTGCTGAATTAGAGCTGCATTACTATGTACTATGTTGTAACATTTTAAAATCTGCTTCAAGGGAAAATCATCATCGGCTTATATTAAAAAAATCATTTCCTTTTGCAGTAGATATTAAGATATGAAGCAAAAAAAGAAACTTTTTTTTTTTTAACAAACTCATTTGTTCAAACACTAAAATAGACAGTCATTAGTTGCCACAGGACCGAACCCACCTGCCGTCTGATCTCTTCTTTGATGCTCTCCTGGGTCTCAGGCAGAGCCGGCATCGTCGCCATGTTGGACCAGCGGAGTGGCCGCACCACTGGCTTCAAGACTACATCCCCAAACAGCTCCTTCACGTGGGTGAAGAAAATGTAAAGGACACGATTCCCAATCTGGAAAGGAGGCACACGGATCACCAGAGGGAAACGAGCACAAAGCTGAATTGTATCTGCACCAGTTCCTCCACAATACAAATTCCTGCATGTTTATTTAGCCTGATTAAACTGGCCCTGGACTCCGCTCATTAATTGGGAGAAGTGTTTATTTAACAGTGTTGTGGCGGCTGCTGCTGCTGGTTCAGAATAAGTGGAGCAGCAACAGAGATGTCCCCTATGGGAATAAATTAGCTTCACTAAACTGGGCCAGGGTTTCAGAGATGAACTGACTCTTTGATCCAATAAAAATTCACTGGTTTGTTGCTAGGGGGAGGGTTGGGGTTTTTTTGGGCTATATCTGAGCCTGAGCCAAAGCTCCACATTGTTATTTGATGTTTAGTTTGCCTGTTGCTGGAAAATTGATGTTCTCTGCACCAGCTCATGATCTTCTTGCATATTTCTTCCCTTTCCCATGTAACGGTGCATTTGCATTTTCACTGATTGATCTCCTTCCCGCTGACCTGTATGGTGGGGTTAAGTACGATGGAGATATTCTGAATATTCATCTTCGTCTCTGCCTCCCTGGCAATGACGTGGTCCATGTGCGTGACGAGCCAGGAGAGGAGCAGTCGGCTCTCCGGCGGAACTTCGGTCAGCAGCCTCTGGAACTCCGTCACCTTTTCGGCCTCAACCTGCCGACCACAAGCATCCTCGAACCGCTGGGCCAAGTCTCGACCAAGTATGTTTTCGGGCAGCTCGCGGAGGTACTGCTTCAGCAGGCTGGCAACCGTGTGAGGGTCATACTCCTCCAGGCATGGGCACTCCTCTCGGTCATACGCAGCTTTTAGTTCATCTACTTTGGACTTCATACCTGAAAGGAAAAAAGAGCCAATGTGAGTAATCAGAGATGTTTTAGTTTGTTTAAAAAAAAATATGGTAAAATCAAAATGTTTGATACCTGAAACCCGGTAGATGCCCTCACACTTCATCCCATAATTTTCAATGTAGTCCACACACTCTCTAAAGATTGCTGGTAGCTGGATGCCATCATACAGAGCTGTCCTCTTGATAGCTTCAGCCAGCGGGGCTCCAAAGATGGGCCTGAAGGTGGGGGTCTCCACTGGGACCGGTTCTGCCTCTGTGGTTGGTTTCTTCTTCTTCTTCTTCTCCTTCCACTGTTTCACCACATCTGCAGCTGTCAGGTCCTTTGACTTCTTATCCTTGGCTTTGTCCTCTTTAGGACCCTTCTCTTTCACCTTAAAATCCTTTTCTTTCTTCTTGGAGAAGCTCGGCTTCTTGAACACGTGGATTCCTTTGGAGCGCTTCATTTTGGACGGGCTCTCTGCTTCATCTGCCGAGCTGTCCTCCTGGAAGGCGGCGTATCCTTCCGCTGTGAAAGTAAATAAAGAGTAGAAGAGGCAGAAACCAGGTTAGATCTAAAGGGAGTAGCACCTCTATTTTCTAATCTCCGTCCTATAACCGAACTATGATAGCAGTGAAACAGAAACAGGAAGAGAGACGGGTGAGAGAGAGAAGATAGCAGAGGAGGGGGAGAACGAGGACTAGGAAAAGAGGTCAGCCACTGATTTAGCATAGCTCCCACTGCACCTTACAACGCTCCTCTCCAGAACAGCTCACTTTAAGCTTTTTTTAAAGTGATAGCGAGGGGCCCCTTGTCACTTTCAACCTCCTAAACTCTACGCTGGGTTTCCCCAAGAATGGGCTCTGCGTATCACACCGCTGCCTGAGACACACCTTCGCTGGGTTCAGTGGGTGTGTGCTGAATCTGTCCATCTCTTCCTCTCTCCCACCATATCCTGGTGTAGGAGCTAAATCCAGGCATGGAAAAGTCATGACACAAAGTGGACGACGGTGAAAAACATCCCCAGCAGAGGAACATTTCTCACCACTGCAGCCATCAGGATGGAAACGTGGGAGGAGCTCGCCTCATTAGTACTGATGTGATCTTTAGCTCCCTCGGTAGCTCCCAGTTGTTAAAATACAAGGTTTGAAATATTCTACATTTTTCTCCTTGTTGACGAATAACACAGCCATGTGCCGCCCTCCAAAACGTATATTAAAAAAAAAGTTGGAATGTTTTTGAAAATGTAATCTAATCATTGGCTCAATTAAACTAGATTATAGGGTTTGTAGTCATTTCTATTATGTAAAACCTGTGCTGCTGAGCCTGTGAGAACAACATCTGACAGCTTTTTATTACCAGACCTCATTTCCTGGTTGTTTGGAAATGGTTGCAAAGCTATAAAATCATGCTTATTTCATAAACCTGCCCAAGTCTGATTATAAATGTGTGTCCTGTTGTGTTCTACTGTTGTCAGTATTTTCTGTTTATCTCACTGTTTTAACCTCTTGGCCTCAATTCAATTTTATTTATATGTCACCAATCACCTCAAGGCACTTTATAATGTAAGGCAGACCCCGCCCCCACAATAATACAGAGAAATCAAGTGACCCCCTTTGAGCAAGAACTTGGCAACAGTGGGAAGAAAAAACTCCCTTTTAACAGGAAGAAACCTACAGCAGAACCAGGCTCAGGGAGGCTCATCTGCCAATACCGTTTGCAGGTGAGGAGAAGGAGACAGAACAAAAAAAACAAAACACTGCAGAATAGAGCAGGCGATAATAAGAACTAATGATTAAAGGCAAAGTGGTGTATAAACACAAAGTAAGTGAAAAAAAGGTCTCGTGAAAGTATTTTGAGAAATGGGTGTCGCAGTTTAGCACCCACTATAAAAGCACTTTTTTCTTTCAACTGAACAGTGTACTCTATTGGTTGCCATAATACTATTTTACAATTAGAATTAAGGTGCTACTACAGTTTATTACATGATAACTCAAGCAGAAACAAACATAGCGATAGTGGTGATAACACAATCTATACTAGAGAGTTGGATATACTCAGTAAACTCTGGCCACCCTGCTTGGCTACCGTTACATGGAAACACTAGGCCTTTTATGTAAACTCTGGACAACATCAGAGTTTACGTCTAATCAGAACTCGAAACTGTCTGAAGTTGCCTTTTCCCACATAGCACACAGCAGGAGGCGATAAGAGGGAAGTTCTCACTACTTTAGTTTAGATTAGGATGTCCTCAGGGTACACACTCACTCTCTTTGAAGTCAGCAAACAATTAAGATGACCTTTATTAGTCCCACAGGTGGGAAATTTGTTAATTAAGTTCTTTGTTCCCAAGACTGGACTTCAGTCACACTTTGTGTTAGGGAGCTAAAGTTTAGATGTCAGATCTAACATTTGCGTTCTCACGTGCACCTTTTTTCAGGTAATGCCTGAAAAAGTAAAAGGCTGCAGTGCATGTTAGAGAAGAACCAGATTATCATATTTCCACATCCAAGAAAATTGGGGGGGTTTTCTACACAGAAAAAAAAGTGCTATTTTCAGAGTCAAAAATAAGCCTGCAATCTCAAATAGTTCACTTGTGCTATACTGTCCTTCCCTCCCTCAATCCATGTTTCCCAAAAAAACATCTTACTCCTTTTCTCCTTCTTTTTGAACTTGTTCTTCTTCTTGCTGTGCTCTTTGTCATCATCGGAGACGTAGGCATCGGGAGGCTCGTGGTGATGTCCATCGTGAGGCGGCGATGGTTCCCCGGTGCGGTACAGCCCGGGGAATTTGGTGGGGCTGATTTCCTCAGAGCTCGGGGTGCGGGCCACGCCCCCGGGGTGCTCAGCCCTGCGCTGCTCTGCAGGGCTGCTACTGGGGGGCAGGAAGCACTCAGTCATGGCTGCTTTGGCCTAATCACTCCTCTGATTCACACATCACCCCTCCATCACACCTGCAGTGGGCAGAAGTACAAAATTCTGACTTAAACCAGTGTTTCAACTCATTGTTCAAAAATCTTTTCTACAAAACATCAGTAATTGTGCACCTTTTCAGCCATATAATCAGACTAGAGGACTTAGCTCATTTGTTAATGTTAAAGTTTAATCTCAGGACCAGTGACTTAAATATATCCTGTGGATACTGTATGCTGTCTTTTACAACCTGTTCGGTATAACAGAGCTTAATTTTCTATGTTAGAGCACACTGTAACAATAGAAATATACTTTAACAGCAATGCAGATAAACTCAAAACAGAATCCAATCATTGTCAGAGAAGTATGTCTACCACCAAAAGGAAATCTTAATTTTAAGATCAAGTTGTTAAAGTGAATGACATAGTTATAACACAATTTACTGCTTAAAGTTAAACATGTTTAACATAAGACTTTGCAGACAGCTGAGAGAATGTGTGTAAAATAATCACAATCTGTAACCGATCTTTAGACCTTGATTAAAAGTAGAAAAGTAAAGCAAGCTGGAACTCTTTCCTGTGTTGTCTTCTTTTGTTTCTAAACAGTACGATGATAATCCCTAAAAAAATGCAACTGCACCAGTAATGTCCACCCACCAGATGGGGCTTCCGTCATTCAAACAATCCCGCATCCAACATGCCAATCCAGACAGCCGGAGTAGGAAATATACCAAACGATCACCTCACCAGTCAGAGACACAGTAACTTATCTGAAGCTCATCATCTCACATTACTGTAAATCATGTGATGGCCTGTATACAGACAGCTACCTGAAACAGGCCAATGGCTGTCCGCACTGTGGACGGTAAACAGAAAAAGGAAGTCCTGAGTACTTCCACATGTTTAAGGAAGTGAGTTAAATTACGTGAGTGCACATATTGATTCTAATATGTTGTAGGCTGAACATCATGATTATTATAGTTAACTAAAACTAGATGTGAAAAAGAAACATGTTAGGTAACTGGGATATAAAATAAGAAATGAAACCTTAAACCAGTCATGAGTATCTATAAAAGGAGATAAAAGAAAATAAGTGCACACAGGAAATGTCAAGGTTATTTTTTTTCCTAATTTAGTCAGTTCTGAAGAAACATGGGGAGGCTTCAGCACAAGTGTTTGGGTTTTTTTAAGACTGTGATGTTTACATGATTCATCAGTGTTGTGTTGGTCTTATCAGAGCTACTTACAAATACTCGCCATATTACATATATAAAAGACTAAGACTGAAACAAATAAAAGCTACACCTAGTTCAATAGTAAAGACCAAGCTGAAGCTGGCAAACCCACTCTGGAAGCTAGTCTACAACTAACCTGGTCTGACAAAATGATCGTTTGAAGACAGACAACTGATGAAAAATATACAGGTATGAAAACTCTGTTTAACATCTCCTAGAAGATGGACATCAATACATGACAGAAATAGCTTCATTCGGATGCGATGAATTCACGTTTTTCAAGAAAATAATCAGCCATATGTTCCTTTAAAGTATCCTAAATTAACTCTGGTTGCAAACAGATTATTCAAGCCTGACTATCTTTTAATCTTCCTTCGCTTTGGGCAAATTAAATCATCATTTTCTGCTGGGTTCCTTAAAAATGACGTTAGAACAGCTGGCTACATATTATCTGCTCACTTGTTTAAATAACAAATCTTCGATGAATTTAAAATGAATTTACAATCAAACTGTCACAGAGAGCTGCCCTGCTGTGAATGCAGGGCCCCATATGCTAACGACAGTTCAGCTAGCTACCATCCTGCTAAGCTAGCTGGTTAGCCAGCCTATCAGTAGCGATAAAAACCGAATATCCGTCCAGACAAAACCCAACATATGATACACAGTTTGCTACAGATGGTAAACTATATTTGCTAACCGCTGCATTATGTTTAATCAGGCAAAACACAAAAGGCAAGAAACTTTACCAAGTACTATCCCGTTCCGTTTATTTCACAGTATAGCTTCCGGCTGCCTGTATACCAAATAAACCCATCTGCGCTTGCGCTCACGCACGAGTGCGTGTCGGGAAATGGAGTTAAAAGCAAATAGAAACGTGTTTAATTCAAGTGAAAGAAATGGTGAAACATCTGTGTGGGGAAAACAGGAGAAAGATGGTGTTTTTACTGGAATAATTACCTCGCTTTATTAGACAGAAATGTAAATATCTATTTATATGGGTATGTATATGGGTGTGTGTGAATATAAGTGCAGGTATATGTAAGAAGATATGACATGCCACATTTCAGATACTTGGTGAAATTGAACCATTCATTCATTGCATAGTCCTGTGTATAAAAGATGGATCTGACATCTTCGATTGGTTAGGTCTTGGGCTGTGTGTCACGGCATTTTTTGATTTTGGCATTCTCAATAAATATCATAGTCCTCTTCTTCTTGTTTCACATGTTCCCTTCATGTTACCCCATCCATAGCACCCTCCTCTATCACACCAAACCTTTGTGTTCAAACTGCTCAACCTGAGCCGTCTCTCTGATATACTGATTTCTAATCTTGTCCATCCTGGTAACTGTCAGTGAAAATCTTTTTATCAAATCCACTGTCTCCAAACCATACACCATATGAGAACCCGCTAGAATCTTGTAAACTTTTGCTGCTTAAACTCATCTACCATCACTGTTATACCTGTCTCCCTCTCATTCACGCACATTATTCTTCTCTCAAGAGCATACCTCCACCTCTCCTGCCTCTCTTCCACGGGCTTCCTACTCTCACTATAGATCACGATGCCATCTGCAAAAATAGTCCACAGAGACTTCTGCCTGACTATCACCACTGCAAACACAAATGGCCACAGAGCTGATTCCTGATGCATCGGAATTGCTTGTTGCAGACCTCACCGCTGCCTAGCTGGCCACATATATGCCCTGCATTGCCCTGACATACTCACATTATTAGCATATGTTTGCCTCTATAAGCTTACAATGGGTGATTCTTCTGTCATTAGGTAGAACTGAAGCTGATATCATTGCACAAAAAAAATAACCACAAGTACATACACACATACATATATGCCTTGACTAACACATATTTTCCTCAGCAAGTTTGTTGTTACTGTAACATCCACTCAGCAGTCACGGCCCTCCTCTTGGTCACAGGTTATTTTGAAGCATCTCTTCTTTTTCCTTCATCTTCCATCTGCCTTTGCTTTTCTTGAATGCAGCACAAAACCTATCCCAGCTGTTCACACCCTGCTATGCTACAGTTATGTCCATAGGTTTTTGGACAATGACACATCTGTTTGCATTTTTTTACACAAGGGAGCCGGCATAATCTGGCCATGAAACTGCTAATTACTGTTGAGTGTTGGAAAAGGATTGGAGTGCGTGCAAAAATTCCTAAATGTTTATTGCAAAACCTTTTTTCAACCCCCTGAATTAAAGATTAAAATCATAATTTATAAAAGAAACATTAATTTATATTAATTAAGACTGCAAACCAGTCATGGAGACCATAAACTCACCATAAAAGCATTTACTCATTTATTGTATCAAGTCAGAAGTCACATCATTTTCATAGACTTCAATATAAGGATTCTCCCCCTGTTGGCCCTTAAATAATGCAATTTTAAGGCATTTCTGCCAACATCCAGAAGCTACTTCATTTTTTATATATAGTTTGTTAGCAACACTCTGGGAAAGTAGGTGGTAAAAATACACCTAGTAGTTGGTAGAAGTGAGTGCTTCATTTATTTGGAGATCTTACCACAAATGTATTTTCTTTATAGGTTTCCTGGCTGAAAACAGTCTGGAACTAATGGCGTATGTTTAGGCTGTGGTATCGTTTTGATCTTAGCCACAAGTTCACTGTTATTCAAGCCAGTGTACAAGAGAAACTGTCAAACTGTGTTTTTAAAAAGCAGCTAGAATCTAAATTTGGTGAAACCACATGCTATTCTGAATCATGTGTACTTTCCCCGAGTGCTGCGGTTGGACCCAGAAGACTGGTGGTCATCCTCACATATGAAACACATTATCCCTCTGATGATCTTTGTTGGCACCGTCGGCTCCAAACCACACAGCTGCAGTGGTGAAATGAGGTCGTGATTCAATATCATTAAAAAAAAAAAAGACAAACAAGGTTTCATTGTGTCGGCCGGTGGAGGAGTCTGTACAAACTGCTGTTGCATGCCAATTGGGAACACAATCAGTGATAGTGCACCCTGCTGCCTTTTGAAAATGTACTGGCATTACAAAGAGCATTTGTATGCGGCGGTGAGAGATTGGCATCGGTAAATGTTCCCTTCTCCACCCACCCTCCCCACGCCATTGCTCGCATGAGACGGTCCGTGAGCAGTGGAACACCTGTGGACCAGAATGGTATAATAACAACTTTGTTTCCCCAGGAAATGATGCGTTTCCTGACTTGGGCAACAGAAGAGCTGGAGACAGGCAACTAGGAAGACAAATATTTACCATTTCACTCATGCCCATAAGCTTTTCACACATTTTTTTCCCCTCCTCCAGAATATATAATGAAAGACTTTCTTAGAGACGGAAACAGTCACCAAAACGTATCTTTATTTGGCATGAGACTGGGATTTAGCGGACCATAATTGTAAAAATACATTATTCATATACAACTCTAGTAAAAAAGGAAAAAAATGCTATTTAAAAAAAAAAAAAAAAAAAATCTAAAAATATACAGTGAAACAAAAACAGCAGAATAAAAGTTTGCAGGGGTAGGAGGAGGGCTGCAGGGGCATTTTACAAGGTAACTGAGGAATGCTAGCACATAACAGTCATAGTTTCCTCTGCCCCCAGTCCTGCGGTATGGGGCAAGCATTTGGTACCAATATGTGCCCGCACTTCAGAAGAGACAGTTCATGCACTTCACAAGCTTGCTGCCGTAGTCCACGCACTCCGGTCCGATGCACTGGCAGCAGGCGTTGTGAAACCAGCGGTACTTGGATCCTCCCATTGACTCACAGTATAGTTTACACTGACGAATGGACACGCAGTCGTCAAAGTAGACCACAGTGCACATGCTCTCTGAAATTAAAGAACAACATGCAAAGATGATGGTGTGAGTCACAGATCCAGTAAAGAGAAAAAAAACTTAAACCTTTAACCCTCAATTTTCCTGCTTTTCCTTAAAAGCTGAGGTAAAATTGCTGCATCAAGTATGACTGTGTGTTCTGGTGAGCTTAATGAGTTAACAGCTCAGCTCTGAGGGATTGCTTTCATTATTGCTTTATAGCAAATAAAGCAATAGAGGTTGAGAGCCAAAATGGCCTCGAATTAAAATAAAAATGGCAACGTAACACTTTCATCTCAGTTACAATTCCCTTAGCTGGAGATCTTCTGGCAGCGCAGTCCTGCTGTAATGATGCAAAAGTCTGATCCAACCGAAACTGGTCACCGTTCAAGACTTTGACCCATCAGGTCACATTTTATTACCCTCAGTGAGTGAGCATAAATGTGAACAAATCAAAGAGACGATGGGAACAAAGGAAAAATTAAATGGCAGTAAGTCTTGAGTTTTGTGAGAGCCATTCAAGAATGTAAAGCAATATGAGACGGCACATTTAGGAAAAGACTGACCACTTTTAGTGGACCAGGTGGCTTCTCATCATTAGTTACAATTTCTGTGGAATACGGTGGTTTCGCTGATATACATTTGTGGTCAGAGGTTTACATACACTCCTCTCAGGCATGAATGTCATGGTAATTTTAGGCATTTAATCATTCCTTTGAACCCTTCTCTTTCCAGGGGGGAATGATTGCACAGCGTACATCTTTAACGACTTTAACAAGGATCGAGTGCACAAGTTTGAAAGTACAAGGAACTCTGTGCAGATCCAGGTATCGGTCAGTCCGATGAGCGCTGTGAAGTCCTTTTTATGCTGGCAAAGAGTAGTAGTAGCAGTCAACCATGATTAATAACAAGAAGTTAACAGACCTTTGCCATGTCAAGTCCAAAGCCATTATAGAATATTCATTACCGCTTATTTAAATATTTGAGTGTATGAACACTTTTGACCCTGAAAATCCAAAAGTAAATTCAAACTTGTGCACCCAAATCTTGCTTTTTAAAGTCAAGATTTATGCTGCACAATTGTTCTACCCTGGAAAAAGAACAGTTTAAAGAAATCTTCAAAAGCCCCAAATTACCATGACATTCATACCCATGATGACTCAACGTGGCTTCTCATCACATAACCCGTTATTAGAATATCAAAGATGCCATTGTGGAGGTATGTCAAGACGACATGAGAGATCCAATATTTTACTCCGACTTTAATCACAGCTTCACACAACTGAACATTCAAAATGCCAAAACCTCACCCTCTCACTTCCCCTCACACTGGGTGTGAGTGGAGCCACCTGGTGGTCCATCACACCATAACGGAAAATATTACAGATGTAAAGCAGAGGAATTATTTACTGAACTTTAAATGTGCAAGTCTTTTGTTTTACCTCATATAATTAATGTTAATGCGCAAGCTCGCTTTATTTTTGATTTTATTATTGATCAGTGATTCAGCTTATTGTTTTGGCACCACTGTGACCACATGTGTCAAAGTAACTGAGCCTGAAAGATCCTGAACACTGAAACAACGACACAAATCTTTTACTTTATTAAAACCAACAATTGTATTGATTATGAATCTTTATTAGAGCATTGATTTTCTTACGCGAGCATGAATCTCTATGATCAGAAAGCTGTATATTAATATACGAACATCTGTAGGCATGACAAAAAGTTAATACTGGACACGTTTCGATTTCCTAGTCCAAGTTTTACTGAATGAACTGGTTTTACTGACCAATCATATTTGAGTGGGCTTTGCTTGCGTGCAGGTAAGCCATCTGTGTGCAGGGAGACGGACAGATTGCATCTGTCAAAAAGTCATTTTTTAAAGTTATCTGCTTTTGTAAACAACAATTTGCAGACAGAAGAGGAAGTCTTGGCCTGGATATCCGCCGGCCACAGAAACAAGCAATCAAAAAAACCCAAAAAACAAAACACGCTGTTCCCCCTGAGGATGAGTCATCAGACTAGATGATAGGGTCCCAGATTGCTGATACGTCGGCGTGCACACAGCATTTAAACTTTACATTAAAAGAACGAGCCAGTTACAAAGGACTAAAGAGCAGCTGGAAGCATTAAAACTTTTAAACCCATCTTTGAAGCATCATTTATACACATTTCTTTATCTCGTTGTGGGTACACCGTAGTTTATTCTAATTTATTTTTTGACTGTATAAATCTGCTGCTCTGTTATTCACTCATTAGGACTTACTGATTATTACATAAAAATATACTTTCATGTTTTGTCTTTTTAATCTACAGTAACTGGAATAACGTTATTCCTTTTTTGCCCTTTTTATGTTTTAAATGTACTTCTCTTTATGTGCTTTAAGTTACTTATTTTTATTCTCTTTTATTACATTAGCAACTTATCAATCATCTGTAAAAAGCCAGTAAAAGTTTGCTTTCAAGCACGCTGAAACACATGATTAAAGCAACATAAAACATTACGGCAAAACTGTACTTGAAGTAATCGTGTAATTGACCTGACGCCCATTCATGAGTCTATTCAGGTGAGGAGCATCAATGAGGACCCTCTACTGACCAAAGTAGTGACACAAAAACCCCCAAAACAAAACACACTTTCATTCTAAGGATGAAACAAACCTCCGCCAATCGAGGAAAAAGGACATGCAGGTTGTCAAAATCTCAACTTACCAACTCAAACTAATGAGAACATAACTCAAAGTCAAAATTGTGAGAATATAATGGAAACTTTTGAGTTATTAAGTTGAAATCTTTAGATTTCCAACTCAAAATTTTGACATAATATTAAAGCCAAAATTTTAATTGGATTGCAATAGTTTACTCACCCCCGCCACATTAATTTTTTTTTTTTTTGCCTCAATGACAGAAATACACTTCCTTCAAACTTGATGATCACACCTCCATGTAGTAAAGTGTGAACAGGTACTTTTCCACGCTAACGCAGCGGCGTTACCTTGACTGTCGAGGCTGCCGTGGATGCTCTTGCCAGGCACGGTCACGTTCTCGTGCTGGCTATTGAGCGTCTCCAGGAAGGAAACCAGGTTCTCGTGATGCGACAGCTCCTCTGAGATGGGGAAGGACACGACCATCATGTTGATCTGCACGTCGCCTTCCGTGAGGGCGCGGAACAGCGAGGGGATGGGATTTTGCAGCTCCTCCACGGTGCTCTTGGACGTGGCTGGAGTGTCGCTGTAGTTCTTTGGGTTACACATCCCTGATGTGAAAACAGTGAGTGAGCACAGTGAAGGATCAGGTCAGAGGAATCATCTCAGAAAGCAGAAACTGCTGGAAGTCTTGTTTGATTGAAACTCTGACTTCACCAACACAATGCAGCTAAATAAAATTTAAGGTCTGATGCTCACGAGGCAATTTCCCCACTTCTCTGGATAATCCATAGACATCACTGTCAGGTTTTATTAATTCATACAAAAGTAACAGTTATTGGAGTTACTGGATTATCCAGAGTAACAATGAAACTTGGAAAATAGGGCACAAAGACCATTAATTTAAACATACGGTATAAAGAATTTTTCCCTCAATTTTTTACGTTGTCCAGTTGTATTCATTGGCTTCAGTTACATGCAGAGCCAATTTTAGACCTTATGCTAGTCATTTACTACACTCAGTAGCCTGGAAGGAATCAGGTTTATTAGTTTACATGATACAGTGTTTGCTGTGATCAACAATTCTCTGATGGAGGCTTATGTATAGTTGCAAAACTCGGGAAATCATTGAGATCATGTTTATTTCAGTATAAATACAGTGTAAAGCAGCAGACTTTCACAAAGTTTAAGAAAAAGAGACAGAAGCAGTAAACTAGAACAGCAGTGAAGGAATGGGCCGGCTCATGATCCATCACAATCACAGGTTATTGTAATGTGTGAGGTTTTCTTGTCACTGGTCAGCTCTTTTGCACAAATGAATAAGAATTAAAATGTGGTGAGAAGTCGAGGAGGCTCACAGTCAGTCCCTCAGGACAAATTAATCTTGTTTTACTGAAATCTGACTGATACTCTCATAGGGGTAAGTCACCAGGAAGTTAAGCGTTTTCGTGTGACTGTTATCAGTCCTGCACAGCAGCGTGGAAGACTTTTATTCCTACGTACGAACAGCCATGACTCCGAGGTTTCCGTGGGTTTCCCCTAAATTTATTTCATGCCTTCATTCCTATAAAACTTCTATTTTATTAAAAAAGTTGAGAATCATGACCATTCCAAAACACCTGAGAGGCAACAACGTGATTTCTTTCCTTAAGTTCTCAGGTCCTGTGCACAAGTGCAAGGGTTTTTTTAGTAAATATTTTAGTAAACTTTCTCTGTGGTCTAGTCGATTTTTGGTCTAGTCCACAAATTCATTTACGGTTGATCTCAATTTCTGCATTTACATGTGAAAAAGGAAAAAGATCGTCTTGCAACATCAAAGGTGTGTTTCTTTCTATCCTTTTTGATGTCACACTGTGGATCATGTTTTTAGCTCTTTAGCTCTAGTCTTTGTACATTTACAACAAAATTGTGGTGTTTGCAGCTTTCTGATTAGACAACCTTTCGACACATCACTACCTGCTGCCTTGGCACGCTCAACAGCCCTTGATATTGTAGATATTTAAGACAAAAAACAAAGTCCCCACTTTAAAACAAACAAACAAACAAAAAGAATGTGTGGAAGTAGCCTCAGTTCATTTGTCTTGTGAAAAAGAAACCTTGTCAGATTCCCGTCCTTTTCAATAAAACAGGGCGCTGCCTCACACCTGAGAAACGATTACCTTTAATTTCCTCAATGTTCACACGTTTGTCTCCTTCACGAATCCACAACGTTAATAATTTTCCTCATTAAGAAAAAAAAATAGCAAATAAAAATCCAAGTCTAATATTTTGATGTTTGATCTTAAGAAAAATGTTAGATCATAATTAAGAGAATTAAAGATCCTACAACTTACCCTCTTCTTTTATAATTTACAGTCTTTTAATGAACAATTAGAAAATTAGGTGTAAACCTGCTCACTGAGAACTGTGCGATTCAACTGAAGAATAAACATTTTATGTCATTTTTATTCCAATATATCACCAAGGACGTGACTGTGGGTCACAAATCTACTTGAAAAACTGAGTGAGGTCATCTCAAAAATAGATATGCATTTTTGAGCATTAAGACATTTTTCCCCTTTACGGTTGCACACACACACACACACACACACACACGTTCTGTAAAACCACACCACTGTCAAAAACGTCTCGTCTCAATTAAGGCCTTTTTAACACTTCATTTAATTTCCAAATACAGTAGTAATCACTCGACAAAGTCCCCACATCAAGATATGATCTTCCTAAGCCTTCAAATGAGTCAAAGTGAATTATAGTTAATGGCTAAATCATTTAATGGAGAACGGAGTTTGACAGAGGAATTGGATTACAAAACTGATGCTAAAAGCAGAGCCAGAACAGCTGTTTTCGATAAAATGTACACATGGGTCCTCCCTCCATGTCCTCCCTCCCTCCTCTAAAATATAAACCGTCCTCTCCCCTCCACTCGGCCGCTGGGCCGCTCTAACCGCTCTCAGACACACTTCAAAGTAGATGGAATTTGGCACAGGGAGCATGTTTAGAGTGAAAACTTACTTAAAGTAGACATAAGGGTAGCGGCAAGGAGGAAAAGCAAAAACATAAATGAGGAGTATAAACTTGCTCAAAGCTAAAAGCCATCCTCGGTGTATTGTAAAAGGCCTGTCCGGGGGGAAAACGGCACGCAACATCTGTGCAGCAGCAGCAGGAGCAGCGGGATGGAGTTCAGAGCTCAGTGTCAGATTCTTGTGTTCGTGTTCCACATGAAAGAGCTTTAATAAAGCTTCCCTGTCAGCACGTGAAGCAATATCTGTCTGCCGGAGCTGATCTGAGAGAAGACTGGTTTACGAGGGCAAGAGCTCAAACCTCGTGCTCGCGTTTTCGCACAAACTCCAAACAACGTGAGGGGACTCGAGACGTGTCAACAGGTGTCCTCTCTCACACGTAGCACACAGCTTCAACACGTTAAACCAACAGTGTGTGCGCATGTTATCGCTTCTGGAAATCTGTTTTATTTAGATGAGGGAGTCTCCTACGCCACGCAGACTTTGTGGGATCTGGAAGGTTATTAAGAGCGTTTCAATCTGTGCAAGTGCAGCGTGTGAAAACGGCTACGGATAAAATTCTTAACAGATGCAGGCACCCTCCACAGGAAGTGATTTTGGGGGTGGGGGTAAAACAACCTCCACCAAATAAATAAGTAAATAAATGAATAAAAACCAAAAGAAGTGCAAAATAAGCTAAATGCACATGCTAAGCTACATACAGAATTACAAAACAAACAAATATAAAAGGATTAGGGGGAGCCGCAAAACCACCAGAGACAGAAACAAAGAAATATCAAACAAGAGAGAGATGCAAAATGGAAAGCAGAACACACACAAATTCTCAAGGACACAGAAAAGAATGTGCAAAACGGATTTAAAGAGGAACAGTACAACCACAAAACAAGATGCAAAAACACCACAAAGAGACATAAAATAAGCTCAGAACAGACACACAAACAACTACAAGATAAAATACAAAAAGGACACAAAACAGTCAGAGTGACACAAAAATACCTGCGAGAGTCAAACACACAAAATGAGAATAAAGAGATGCACAGCTAAATTAAATGAGCTTTAAAAAAAAAAACTCGTGATAAGATGCCTCATACAGTCTGGATAGCTTTAACAGCTCCGAGTCAGGCTCTTAAACTTTGACTCTGTTCACTGTTTCTCTGTCTGGTTTTCAAACCACCCCTGCTGGTTTGAAGTGAGTTACAGTTTTAACCAAAAGTCAAGAGTTCGTTTTAGCAGCTCGGCCTCTCTCTCCCTTCGGGGCCTCTCCATCCTTTGATCTTCTGGAGCACCTCGAGACTTCTCTGTCCATATGTGGAAGTGCTACTTTAATTTCCTGTGCTCTGATAAACAGTCGTCCTCTCCGCACGGAGGCCGAGACACGTTCGGTATCTGGCTCCGCTCACCTCACACTCTGGTATCACTACAGCAACACCCTGAGCAAACTGCAGCGGTTTAAACCTGCGTGCTTCTCAGCTGTCGAGCGCATTACAGCCTCGCTCTCAGGCTTTTACTGGGAGAAAGAGCTCAGAGGTGAGACTTCAAGATAACTGACACGTCCCAGGTATGGAAACAGATCAGTGTCAGAATTATTTGAACTACCTTACAAGTCAGATTATGAGCAATAGTGCTCATTACCTTCTTTATTCGGGGGGGGGGGGGGGGGGGAGTTTAAAACTCATCAGGGTTTCTTACAACAAAACTGGGATTTCATTTTACAAAATGCAATCTCGAAACCACTGATGCTCATCTGACAACAATTTAGCTCTTGAGATCTTTGGAATCATCTACATTCGTAACTAATGTTTGGTGCACACAAGCTAAATGATTGAGCTAATAGGCCAGCCACTGGGTTCCCTGATGAGCTCAGCTCATCTTTATGGGGAAATTATGGTTCAGCGATGGCAGTGTGGGCAGCCTGGGACTGCATGCCTACCTGCAGAGCACGCCTGTGGTCAAATGGGCAGTGTCCTAAATACGTGGCCACTCTTGCTGGTTAGGTTGCTGTGGGTCCATCAGGCGCAGAAAATAGTGAACTTCTAGCACACGAAGATGATTTTGGGAAATTTGTGGAATTTTTTTGAACTTCTTCCTTTTTGCTACCTTCCCTGTCCCCGCCTACTCATCAGCCGATCAGCAACAAACACACTCATCCATGTCAAGCACCATGCAGCATGGAGTTTGGACGACTGTCGGGAGCATATTTACATAATTTGAAAACCCCTCTCCGTGGACAAATCCCTCCATAAATTGAAGCAATCGGGGTAGCATAAACTAAGCATGAACAGGCTCTGCTTCTATGCCACAACACTTCCATCAAATTTTGCTTTGTCCTTCACACACTGCTTCAAATCACACAGGAGTGCTTCAGAAGAGGTCTGCACAGTTCTCACCACATTTTTCTTCAAGTCAATCTGATCTATAAAGAGGACCCAGAGTTTTTTTTTTTCCCCCAACACAGAGGAACTCATGTGATACTTCTGACTGAAACAAGCGCTGTCTTGAGCTGGCCTTAAAGCCATGTATTCTCATTGTTATGGGTACTTTTCCCTATGTAACCCTCTGAACATAGGCAGGATTCACAACAGAGTCCCGTATCAGCACGATTAGCCATTTGTCGGTTTTTTCTCAATGTGGAGGAAAAAAAACAACAACAAAATAAAAACTATGCTTCAGAAAAGGCAGCAAAAAAAGCAGGAAAGCAGGAGACCTTGGGCCTGATGTCTCACCCCATTTCTCTCTGACGGAGGAGGGGACGGCAGCATTTTCATGTCACCTTTTTTGAGCGTAGAGTGAGCGATGAGGTGATTCAAGTTGAGTCATACAGTTCAGAAGGACAAAACAAAAACACTTGTGATGTGACTTGGTGCTGTATGTGTGCGTGTTTGTGTTTGCACTTCAGTGTTACGTCGCTGGTTACAGTTGGAAATAAATCCTTGTAAACAAAACTTCACAACAAATTGAGCGCTGCGGTACACACATCCATCGCTGCTGACACTAATGTCTTACGCACATGTTGAGCTCAGCAGATATCACCAACCAGTGTGCAGAAGCCTGAACTAACAGTGAAGTTTTCCAAACCTAAAACAATACGGACCAACTTTCTGTCAGCTTTAAAATACGTTGCTAATAAAAATGGAGTCCCCGCACTCACCCACGCAGTCGCAGCACTCCTCCCAAAGATTCCCCAGACACAGCATGCACTCTTTACAGCAGGAGCAGTTCCCATCAGACGGACGACACTGGCACAGCTCCTGCAGGAGAAAACACAAACGTGCATCAGCAAAGCAGGAACATCAAATCAAACCGACTGCTGAGGAGGACACCAAACAGCTCGTGACTCATTACCAAAACACTAGATGGTACTGGCTGCTGTCCTGATTATTATGCTAATGGCTGTACAAGTATACTTGCTACACATCAGTAATTTTTTCCACTGAGATAAAGAGTGTGGACAGCGAGGATAGAAGCAAACCATTACAGAGACCTGTGCAAGACCATTATCGTGCAGAATGGCATGCTTTGGTGGAACCGTGTCATCACGTAGTTTGTCCAGCAGAGTGATTTTGATGTCCACTGTGTCCAATACAGACATCACAGCTGTGCAGTGGTGAAGTGACGCTCCTGGGCTAAACTGAAATACACAGGTGGAAATAAACAAGAACCCTACTGTTCCCTGTTTTAATATTACTCTGCAACACCGTGTGTGTGGAGAATATCACCTCTATAAAGAGCAGACGTTTGACAGTATTATTGGTCTGGAGCATTCAGGTCATAATGTTCCAGCAAATTCACCACAAGGCCAGACCATGCAAAACTGAGAGACACTCCAAAAATCCAAGAACTACACCTTGGACTGTACAGGCTTTGGTTAGGATTTCTAATATTAAAGTTAGTGACAATGAAAGTACGACTGAACAAATATGGCTTGTTTGGAAAGGTTGGAGGATAAAGCCTCTTCTCTCTTAAAAGAACACGGCGGCACGGCTTTGTTTGCAAAGTGTCTTCTGAACAACAATTCTGGGACAATGTCCTCTGGACAGACGAGACCAAAGTATATACAAACTTCTGTGTATATGGAAGTTTTCTAGAGTCAAATATGACTCTAGTCAATGCATTGAGTAGGTCTTCTTCAGTCGTCTTTCTCACTCGCTATGTGTTAATAGACCTCTCTGCATTGAATCATACCTGTTGTTAATCTCTGGCTCTCTTCCACAGCATGTCTTTTGTCCTGTCTTCCTTCTCTCTCCCCAAAAAGTTGCAGCAGATGGCCCCGCCCCTCCCTGAGCCTGGTTCTGCCGGAGGTTTCTTCCTGTTAAAAGGGAGTTTTTCCTTCCCACTGTCGCCAAAGTGCTTGCTCATAGGGGGTCATATGATTGTTGGGTTCTTCTCTTTATGTGTTATTGTAGGGTCTACCTTACAATATAAAGTGCCTTGAAGCGACTGTTGTTGTAATTTGGTGCTGTATAAATAAAACTGAATTGAAAGTATCTGGCTGAACTGACTTATGCAACAGGAAAATGATTCCAAACACAGCAGCAAATCTACAACAGGCCGAAAAAGAAAAGATTCTACAGCCCAGTCCGGACCTCACCCTACATGCACTGAAGCAATGTCGTAAAGAAGAAGTCCTCAACAGTGATGCAGCAGTCTGATAAAGTCATACACAATATAATTATTTATTTAGTAGCTCTAAAAGCCATTGAATTGTGGGGTGTACCTCGTTTTCACACGACTGTATGCATTAAACACCGCTTAACAAAACCCGACTACTAAACTCATCTCAGACCTGATGAATTTGATGTGGAGGTGTCTGACAGGTGCAGCAGAAGCTTCAAATCACAGCAAACACGCTGCTCAAACAGCAGACGTACCATTAAAACATTACAGGACCCACACAGGCCATTACAAGACTGCGCTCTGCGTGTGGCATTCATCGAAGAATGCGAGACGTCACCGCAGACTCAAATAACTGAAAAAAAAAGGAAAAAGAAACAGCATTTCCTTTCATGACCGCAGCAAGTCCGGACACGTAAATCCACACTTTCACATCACAGGTCTCGGTTTATGATCGAGTCAAACATTTGACATGTTCTTTAAAGAAAAACTGCACTTTGTTACAACTTCGGTTTGCTGAACCAAGAATTCAACTGATTCACAATAAAATGGCTAATTAGGCCG
The DNA here is from genome assembly GCF_001858045.2 of Oreochromis niloticus. Classification (NCBI taxonomy): domain Eukaryota; kingdom Metazoa; phylum Chordata; class Actinopteri; order Cichliformes; family Cichlidae; genus Oreochromis; species Oreochromis niloticus. Next base: position 24,714,839 of record NC_031982.2, read on the forward strand.
ATGATGTTTGTATTTGTAGTCATCACGTAGCCACATGTTAACAATTTACTTGAGGATAATGTAATCAATAACAGTGGTTACCATGGTTCAGCATTTTCTAATTTGATGAGGTTTTGTTTTATTTTGTTTTTTGGATTTCTGTTCAGATTTTATCATTTAAAAAATGTTTATTTTAGTTTTTATTGCTTTCAGTGTTGGTTTTAGACTTTTAAAATTTTTACTGCATGGAGGACACGTGTCAGCGGCAAGATTTAGGAAAATCAGTGTATTATGATAAAAAACAAACAAACAAAAAAATCCCACTTAACCAAAAGCAGTTGACTCACAGTTTGGCTGAGATCTCAAAGCTCAACAAACACACCATCAATGTCTCATCTGTAAGTGGTAAGAAATTATTTTATATTCAAACAAATACTAAAACTAAGGATTTTCCACTTCCCCCCCACATCTAGATTTAGTTCTAAAACTATAATAACCTTGATTTCAGCCCCACTTAATTTAACATTAATATAAGCACTGTGGTCAGTGATGTCTTCATTTTGACTTTAGGGCAAAAATAGCCCTTTTTCCTGCAGTAGTGCCATTACTGTGATGCAAGCTGACCAACTTTAGAGACGTCAGCTGTAGAGAGCATCATCTCCCTTCTCTTGATTATAGTGGAACTAAAAATTCCACTTCTCTTGTAGTGCCTAATTCCCAAAGAAGTTTTTCTACAGAAACTACGAATCCTAATGAAATCCACAAGATCAAATCCAGCCCATCAGATGAGAGTTAACAGTTAAAGGAGAACTGGATATTGAACATGCCCGCTGGTGACATCCAGGTCGGCCCACAGACTCAGTGAGGACAATTATTAAGACTCATTTTTCTGCCAGCAGCAGAAGCAGCAAGAAGAAAGAAGAAGCAGCAAAAAGGAAGAAGCAGCAAAAAGGAAGAAGCAGCAAAAAGGAAGAAGCAGAAGCAGAAGCAGAAGAAGAAGCAGAAGAAGCAAGAAGAAGCAGCAGAAGAATTATTATTAAAGTGGTTCTCATGTTTGCTAACAAGTAAAACATCCAGGTTAACTTCTAAGAGGAAATAAATCCCTTTTTTTGCTGTAGGAAATTAAAAAACAAACAAACAAACAAACGAACAAAATTTGCCAAAGCAACAGGTGATGATACGGCCCAAACCGTGCTGGCCAATCAGAAGCCTACAGGGAGTGCAGAATTATTAGGCAAATGAGTATTTTGTCCACATCATCCTCTTCATGCATGTTGTCTTACTCCAAGCTGTATAGGCTCGAAAGCCTACTACCAATTAAGCATATTAGGTGATGTGCATCTCTGTAATGAGAAGGGGTGTGGTCTAATGACATCAACACCCTATATTAGGTGTGCATAATTATTAGGCAACTTCCTTTCCTTTGGCAAAATGGGTCAAAAGAAGGACTTGACAGGCTCAGAAAAGTCAAAAATAGTGAGATATCTTGCAGAGGGATGCAGCAGTCTTAAAATTGCAAAGCTTCTGAAGCGTGATCATCGAACAATCAAGCGTTTCATTCAAATAGTCAACAGGGTCGCAAGAAGCGTGTGGAAAAACCAAGGTGCAAAATAACTGCCCATGAACTGAGAAAAGTCAAGCGTGCAGCTGCCAAGATGCCACTTGCCACCAGTTTGGCCATATTTCAGAGCTGCAACATCACTGGAGTGCCCAAAAGCACAAGGTGTGCAATACTCAGAGACATGGCCAAGGTAAGAAAGGCTGAAAGACGACCACCACTGAACAAGACACACAAGCTGAAACGTCAAGACTGGGTCAAGAAATATCTCAAGACTGATTTTTCTAAGGTTTTATGGACTGATGAAATGAGAGTGAGTCTTGATGGGCCAGATGGATGGGCCCGTGGCTGGATTGGTAAAGGGCAGAGAGCTCCAGTCCGACTCAGACGCCAGCAAGGTGGAGGTGGAGTACTGGTTTGGGCTGGTATCATCAAAGATGAGCTTGTGGGGCCTTTTCGGGTTGAGGATGGAGTCAAGCTCAACTCCCAGTCCTACTGCCAGTTTCTGGAAGACACCTTCAAGCAGTGGTACAGGAAGAAGTCTGCATCCTTCAAGAAAAACACGATTTTCATGCAGGACAATGCTCCATCACACGCGTCCAAGTACTCCACAGCGTGGCTGGCAAGAAAGGGTATAAAAGAAGAAAAACTAATGACATGGCCTCCTTGTTCACCTGATCTGAACCCCATTGAGAACCTGTGGTCCATCATCAAATGTGAGATTTACAAGGAGGGAAAACAGTACACCTCTCTGAACAGTGTCTGGGAGGCTGTGGTTGCTGCTGCACGCAATGTTGATGGTGAACAGATCAAAACACTGACAGAATCCATGGATGGCAGGCTTTTGAGTGTCCTTGCAAAGAAAGGTGGCTATATTGGTCGCTGATTTGTTTTTGTTTTGTTTTTGAATGTCAGAAATGTATATTTGTGAATGTGGAGATGTTATATTGGTTTCACTGGTAAAAATAAATAATTGAAATGGGTATATATTTGTTTTTTGTTAAGTTGCCTAATAATTATGCACAGTAATAGTCACCTGCACACACAGATATCCCCCTAAAATAGCTAAAACTAAAAACTACTTCCAAAAACATTCAGCTTTGATATTAATGTGTTTTTTGGGTTCATTGAGAACATGGTTGTTGTTCAATAATAACATTATTCCTCAAAAATACAACTTGCCTAATAATTCTGCACTCCCTGTACAAACAATAACACACAGTGCACACTGATTTCAACAAGATAGATAAAGGCACACACCTTTGACCTTGCAAGACAAAAATCTTTGGTTTGCTCGTCTGCAGGTAAATGCAAAAAAATCTTGAAAAATTTTCAAGAAGTGCAATTTTCAGTGACTTAAAAAAATAAACTAACTAACAAACAACAAAATGAACAACGATTATTAAATGCACACAAGTTGAATGTGTGCAAAGATCTTGTGTTTTTTTTTCCTGTCCCTCTCATTTTCTACATATCTGTACAGTGATGACAGAGTTTGCATGAAACAGATACAAACATTCAAAAACATTCACGTGGATGTTTTTGAATGTCCAAAACATTCAAACTGGAACAAACCAGTTTGTTCCAGGTTTGTGCCAACCTGGAAAAAACTGGAATTATCCTTTAAAGTCTTAATACTTTTCCAGACCAGAGTCCTGAAAGACTTTGAGAATTTCACAGCTCAGGTCCTCATATTGGTAACATGAAGTGAAATCCAATTTATTAAAGTACACAAAAAACTATAATGAAACAACAGCTGTGCAAATAAGAAAGAAAATATAAAAGTCTTTGTAATGACATGATCTCATACAGAGGCTTAACACACACACAGGCTTGAGCTCAACTGCTCACGATGCTTTTTTTTTTTTTTTTTTTTAAGATGGAAGCTACAAGTTTCTGCAAACATCCACAAACATGAAACCACTGCTGATGCAATACCTCCTGTACAAACACATGGAAACAGCACTCCTGTGCTGCAGTGCAGTTTGCGTTTAGAGTTAAAACGACACAAAACTAAAAAAACGCAGTTGGTGGGCTTGAAAAGCAAGTGAGAGTGCCAGAGGAGCTCCTCTTCCTCCCTCCTGTTCCCCCATGACACTAAACAGGGAGCACATTCCTCCATGTCAAGGTCACTGGGATGGGGGAGGAACATGACGAGGGAGGGAGAAGAAAACACCTGGAGACCAGGACAGGGCTGCTCCCTCCATGACTCCCTTTTTCACCATTGTTTCTTCCCGAGTCTCCTTTACAGTTTTGCAGAAACCATGTTTTACACGTAGACAGTCTCTCTTCAGTGACTCACCATCGAGGGATTGCAAGAAACACACAGAGCTCACTTAATCACTGGCCTCTCAATCCCCAAACCTCTGATCAACATCAGATCCCATGAGTAATTATGACTCTTAAGGGTGAAATTATAAAAAACTAAACAGCTGCTCCTGGGAAGAAAACATGCAGCCTTATTTCAGCCTTAATCAGGCAAAACGTATTTTTTTTTATTTATTTTTTTTAAAGATGTGGGGAAACGCATAGACCTGCAGTTAGCCTTTACTGTTTTAAAGCCAGGCTAACTGCCTACTAACTGCTACTGTAGCTGTATCCACTTAAAAACAATAAAAAAAAATATAAAATACATAACAGTACATAACCACCTTTCTTTTGAAGAAATGTTTTAGTTATTTAAGGCACATTTTAGCACTTTTTACCCTGAATCTTAGCTAAGAATACTGTCGTTATGTGTAGTACGGCACTAAAGCAAGAACACTTTTCATTAGCTTAATTTAGAGTTACTATTTTTAAGGTTTACACTTCTACAAACCAGCACCTGTCCCTCTTTAAAATGCTCTCAGAAAATGTGCTCACTTATTACGAAGATGTAGGAAAAATGGGGGGAAAAAGTGTCAAATATAAAGCTAAAACTAAAATAACTGATTAGCTTACATTTCGAAACTTAAGGAATGCTAGCTTGAAATCTACACATCAGATTTCCAGCTAGCCTACGCTTCAGGAGCGTTTTGTGGAAGACTTGCTCACATGTTTAGGGGTAAGAATTTAAAAAGTGATGTTAATTACCTTATATTTGTTAAGAATGAGCTAAAACTTCGAGGGAGCTAGCTTTAAAATAAGCACCTCTCTGCTATGTGCAAAGAGTAAATTAGAGCTCCATATTTTTGTTTCGGGTATTTACTTAAGTAGCTTTGCACAATTCACTTCACACATTTTTCCCTTTACTTTATATCAATCCATTTAGCACCTACATGAAGACAGGACATCGTAACAAAAACTGACTTTGTCTCAACCAGCTGACTTCCAGGAGCCTGCTGAGAGGCAGCACCTAGCACCTGTGAGCACAAGCTAATCCTCCAGCACGGGTGAAATTAGGTAAGGGCGCTTTATGATCATTTGTCTAAACCAACATCAAGAGCTAGACTTAGATTTATAGCTACAATCTTTTTAAATGTATTCTCTTCCAGAGCACCAGTGGTTTGAAGGACACCACCAACAATAACAAATTTCCCACGCGTGGGACTAATAAAGGTTATCTTATCTCATCTTAACAGCACAAAGAAAAAGAAGATGACATAAAATACAGTTCGTCTTTGGAAATGGCAACTTCTTAAATCCATCTGTACATGTAAGAGCCTTAATCTGCTGCATAATATCACAGCGGGCGGGATGGCTATCTGGAGAAACAGCTCAAAGATGGCATCTGTAAGAACTGCACTCAGACCTCATTATTGTGTGATACCACACCGGATTTATTCTTTAAATTACAGGCCATAAAAAAAAGTGAAGGCTGAAAAAAAATGAGCTATGCAAACTGATTTGAACACAGCCACTTCTGCCTTTCTGTCTTTATTCTGAGACAAGCAATTTGTCTTCTTGCTCTAGCTTTATAGTTAACGCACAGACATAATTAGTCTGTTAGATCTGATATAACTACGTCCAAAAGTAGAGTTTCCATTGTTTTTACTGAAGGGGAAAAAAAGGAAACAAGGTCTCGTCCCATTTATTTGTCAACTTTTCTTTTCAAGCTTTCTTTCTTGGCTGCTATCACCCTAAAGCAGATTTCATATAAATTTAACAGGATACAAAAACAGCTTTATCAAGAACAGCGTGACAGGACAGGAGGACCAAATGTTTCAGCTTTTAATTACCAGAAAACAATAAAATGGAATCAATTTTGAAAGTCATTCACCAAGTAAAAACACTAAACATTTACTTGCCTAAGCTTCTCAAACTCTTCATCTCCTATGATAGTAAATTCAACCTCTTTGCTTTTTCACCATATTGCTTGACAAAAGAAGCTTGAAGACATTGCTTTGGGCTCGAGGAACCTCCTTCACCTTTGCCTGACGCTGTTGGGGAACAGCTGGAAAACGAATGGACAGACTAATCAGAACAAGTGGTAGTTGCAACCCTACTAACAACAATTTCCCCACTGAGGTGGATGAGGTTATCTTAACGGCTTAAAGAGCTCTTATTAGGCTACCCTTGCTCTCAAGTGGAAACCGCTGCAATCAGTCAAAGCCCGGCTGCAGCGAGACAAAAGGGCTCTGGAGGGAAAGTGAGTATGCGCTCGTCCCACCGAGCGACCGCTGTTGTGTGTCAGCTTTGAAATCTGCTGCCCCACCCTGCTAAACACCCTGGTGTGCAGAGTCCTGGACAGAGCTGGATTGTGAAGTTTTACACACATCTTAGACTCAAAACTGTAGGTTTCTCTCCACACAGACGCACACACACCTCCTCCTGACCTTAACCTCCCCTCCCTCCTCTTCGACCTCCTGCTCTCATGTTTCCCCACCCCTTGGTGGGGGTTTAGGGAATTCAAGACAAATGACTTGAGATGGCAGCAGAGCGCAAAAGTGAGCGTCGGACAGCAAATCCCACTAATCACAAGCAACATGGAGCGTCTACAGAGGGGCTAGAGAGGCAGAAAAGTTTCTCCTTCACGGCGCACACACACATAAATCGCTCTCGCCTCTGACAGCTAGCGAGTCGGTGTCGACGGGGTCGCGGAAGCTACAGAGCTGTTGTCCAGAGCAGTGATTCATCAGGCGAAATAAGCCACCTGGAAGTAAAGAACAAATAGAGGGCCTCAAATGTTCTGGGGAAACTCAAGCCAGAACGAAGGGATTTGTTTAGGAGTTTAATCCAAAAAGAAGTAAGCTTTAAAAAAAAAAAAAAAAAGCCACGAGAGGCTGTATTTCCTATGAAGATTTTTGGAAGAGAGCTCATTTTTCCTCAACTGTTTTTACATCACTTAGCAATTTAAGACCTTTGCAAAACAACAAAATCCAGGAATTTCCTGGCTACAATGATTCACGCGAGGATTTCTCAATTTTCCTGAGGCGTTTTCACACATGAACTCCGGAAGATGTTTGCAGAATCAGTTCGGGACACCTTCTTAAGTTTCCTTTCGCCTCAGCCACATTTTTCCCAACTGAAAATATCAGTATCTCTGTATTCATCGCACCATCACCTGCACTACTCTCACATCAGTGCATCAGACGTCACACAAAGCAAACTCTTAAAGACCAAAGGAGGTCTCTTCTGGCTGTATCAGATACTCACGCGCCCTCATACAAATCCTCGGCGGGTACCTCTTAGAAAAGTTGAGGGCTGTGGTGCATGTGTGAAAACAGCACGGATAAAATTCCTTGTAACAGTTTCTAAAGCTGCACACAATGTGGGAAATAAGTATTCGATCCTCTGATGAATCTGTAAGTTTGATGAATTGATGATTTCAGTCCATTATAAGGTAGTGTGTAACCAATGGGGTCCTTGATGACTCTGGTCCCAACTGCCTTCAGATCGTCAACAAGCTCCTCCTGTGTAGTTCTGGGCTGATCCACCACCATCATGATCATCCTCACCCCATGAGACAAGATCTTGCAGGGCGATTTATGGTCATTTTCCATATCTAGTTTCCAAATAATCACACCAACAGTTGTCACCTGCTCACAAAGCTTCATACTGATGGTGTTGTAGCCCATTATAGCCTTGTGCAGGTCTACAGTCTTGTCCCTGAAATCCTTTGCCATCTCTTTGGTCTTTCCCAGGTGATGGAGAGGTTGGAGAATTCTGGCTGGGTTGTAGGGAATCAAATACTTATTTCACTCAGTGAAATCCCACGGACTTATCTCAAATCCCGTGGTGATAGATCCTTCTCTGTGGCAGGTCCCAGACTCTGGAATAGTCTCCCCTTAAATATTAGATCTGCACAAACACTTGAGCAATTTAAATCATTACTAAAGACACATTTTTATGCCCTGGCTTTTAACACACTATGATCCAAGCACTTTGGTCTTATTTGAATTAGTTTTAGTTATTGTTTTAATTCTTTTATTGTCCTATTATTGTTTTTTATGATTATTATTGTATTACATTGTTGCTTTTTAATGCCATTTTTATATTGTTAAGCACTTTGTGCAGCATCGGCTGTTTGAAATGTGCTATATAAATAAATTTGACCTTGACCTTGACCTCAGTGACGTACAAATGAGTGTATAACTTCTTGTGTTTTTTCTGGATTGTTGGTTGATATTTTGCCTCTCCCAATTAAAATTAAACTAAAATTAAACAAACTTACAAATTCAGTAGGGATCAAACAATTACTTCCCCCACCTCGTTAACATTTATGGATTCATCTCCTGCCTCTAAGTCTTGTTTCTTTTCATACCCACTGCTCACGGCTTACATTTAACCATGTCCTACATGTCTTGTTGTACTGTTGGTAGTTGCTGCACGAAAATTTTCCTTGAAGCAACGTAGTGATCAAATGGGGAAAGGTTGGATTACCAACCAGGAAAACGGAGGAAGAGCACAGGGCAGCTTAGACCCCTCTGGGCTCTGATTCACTGCATGCCAAGCAGATTTTTTGGTAACTTAATTAATTGCAGAAACCTGAACCTTTGCATTAAAGCCAGCGCTGTAGTACTGATGTATTTTGCAGTCCTGCAGCAATGCTTTTTTTTGCATGGTAACCACATTAGTGGTTAAAATCAACTGGAAACTGCATACATTTAATTATTTCATTTAATTAAGCAATGAATTTGGTCTTCGTGACTAAAGCCAGCCCTTCAAAATGTCTTGTTTTAGCAAACTAAATTAAAAAAAAAATCTAAATCCAAGAAAAGAAAAACTTTGGAAGCAGAACATGTTCGGGATTTTGTTGGATACATAAATTTTTCTGCTAAACAATCTAAAAGCCAAAACTTGAACAAAGAAAAATAATAATAATAGCTTCCTCTCTTTACATGCACGGCTGCAAACATCCTGCTCCAAGAATACAGTTTGGTGCAAAACAGAGCTGCAGCTCACGTTCACAAGAGGTTAAACAGGTGGAATAGCCACTGAGGTTAATGACAGTACTTTAAAGACTGTAATGGAAGAGGCAGGAAAGCTAAACACACAGCTCTGACCTACAGGACAGCAGCCAAGCAAAAATCTAGCTTGACAGCAGAAGGAAAGTCAGGCCAACTCTTTTGATTTTTCTAAAACCAACTCGAAACAAGAATTCATGCAGGAATCCGTGTTAACGCGCGAGCTGAACCCCTCATCCAAACACCCGCTGGGACTTCACGTGTGAGGAAAAAGTGACATGAAGGAAGTGATGTTAGAAAGTCAACAAGCATCAACGAGTTTGATGTGAAATTTTTAAAAGCAGAGCTAAAAGAACCTCACATAAATAAATACAAACAAACAGAACAGAATGAAAGAAAGACATCCAACTCCCTATCAGCTGAAGGCTGGATAGCTTCACAGGTCCGCTCCCTTTCAGACGCCTCCGGGATTATCTAGGGAATGTATCTGCATTCTTCACAACAGATTCCATCTTTGTTCCCAGGTCCAAATCTTCATCTTATCCTGGCAGATTTTTAGACTCGACTTTGGCTGCCGTTGGATATTTACTGTTACGAGAAGAACTTGTAGAAAACAGACCGACTGCGGAGGCATTATTTCCCCTCAGTGAATTCAGCTACCGCTCAAAGGAGCGCCGCCGTACAGTTTTGCTGCTTTTATGGAAGCAAAGCGGCAAAAAAAACGGACTCCTCGTCCACCTACTGCTGTCACTTTAAACTTCTGACTTGTGTTTTAGCCAAGAGACACAACTGTGCCTGTTTACACAAAACAGCTGTAAACCCTGGAGGATGAAAAGCTTGAACTTGGCTGCACTTTGCCGCTTTAATCTCCAGAGAAGATCATCACATTCGTGAGTTAAGTGCACCTGAGATTATGTGTCTGCAACCACAGAGTTACATCAGAGAGGTGAAGCCTGTTTGCAAACACTCATTCTTTCACACACGCTTTAAAACACCGCCTCACCACAAACATCCAGGACTCGGCTCCACGTTTAAGGTGCAAAAACCAAAAGCAGCTCGCAGGTCACGAGGCGTGGGAAAACCTCAGCATCCCTTACCTGGATGAGACATTTGCTGACGTCACTGGCGCAGAGGGCTTTGTTGCAGCCGGAGCTCAGAGATAATATTGAAAGGAGGAAGAGGAGAACGGCGACAGCGGGGAGGATCAGCTCACCGGGCCTCATCCTGACGGCTCACCAGCAAGGCACTGGGAAAAGTCCTACATCAACCAGAGACAGATCACAGGATATCAGATCAGGGATGGAGGATTAAGGCAAAAAACAACAACAGTTTAATTCCAAAAGTGGAAAGTGAAGCTCTGATGGACTGGAGAGTTCTCCATTTTGTGTGAGAGTTAACATCGAACTTCTACTGTTAAAAGACACACACACACACACACACACACACACGGATACACACACATACAGTAATAAAGTAGATGCAAATGTGGAAATCACTGCTGTGCCTTTCTGTAAAGTCTTAATTTTAACTTTTGTAAAACGCCTGCGTCACATCTCATTCAAAGCCAACACTACTTACTTTGCTGAAGAAGAAGAACAACACACACACACACACACACACACACACATCTGGCAACATCAGCTCCCTTTCTCCCCCCTTTCTTTACCCCCTTCTATTTTTGTAGCGCTTTAACACTCTCTCCCATCTCGCCTCTCCGCTCCTACACTTCAACACTTGCCGCACATTGTTGCATTTCGCATGACGGCGAGAGAACATGTGAGGAACATTAGCTCCCCGAGTCCTCAACGCGTTTCTTCACCTCTCTTTTTCCCCTCCCCTGCTCTGCTCAAAACTTTGTCTCACTCGCACGCAGCCACAAGAGAATCGAGTGCGCAAAAAAAGGAAAAAAAAAAAAAGAAGCAGCGAGTAAATGCAGATATTAGAGAGTCTCAAACTTACCACAACGCAGTTAACGAGCTCGCGATTTTCCTTTTTTTTTAAGGAGGACTGGGGCTGTGCTCTCTTTGAACCTCTCCAGGATGGTGTTCTGCCGCCGCTCAAGTGTCCACTGTGTCCAGAGGGCGTCAGTCTCTCCGCAGCACAAAGCGACAGGCAGTCGGGCGCCTTAAAGGCACACACACACTCCTTTTTCTATCCGGCGTCTGTGCAGGAAAACACCGGGCTTCGGGTCACACACAGTCACCGGGTGACGAGCATGAATCATTCAGCTCACCTTTAACGTAAATATGAGCCCGGAGCAAAGTTTGAGAGGTCGGTGCGTAAAAGTGTCGTGCGTAAAATTCGCTTCTTCCAACGCAGGTGGGTTTTGTTTGCCTTTTTCTTTCTCCCCCAACAACAAAGGAAGTATTTACTTTTCACTCCACCCCCCTGCCCAATTACATACCCCCTTTTGTCTCCACTCTCATTAGTGGCCTTGTGGGTTGCTCATTGGGTCATCTGAAGCCGTGAAGCTGATCAGACTTCCCGCCGCGACGCCACCCTTCGCTCATTTGTTGCCGCCGCAGAAACCCTCTGATGGGGCGTTTAACTCCACAGGTGTTTACATGGCTTTTTGTGAAACTTCATCAAAGACCCAACTGGTCACCACTTCCATAGCTGCAGGGGAGGAAGGCAAATTAACATTTTAATCGGATTTAGGAAATTTTTAAAAAAAAAATGAGGGTCAAGTAAAGAAAGGTGTGTGTGTGTGTTTTTTTTAACAGTGATCAAGTTGTTGTTTTTTAATCTGTACAAAGGTTAATTAACTTTAAATTTGTGATGAATTTTGTTTTGGACTAAAAATCAGGTTTGAAAGTTTTCAAGATTAGTTTGCTTAGGTTTATTTTATTTAATTTCCATTTGTTATGAGTTGTGTGGGTGTCAGAGGGAATAAGAATATGTCAAAGGGAAGTGTAAAGAAATCAGAGAATTATTTTGTGATGTATAACCAAACCAAAATATACCTAAAGTAAAAATACTTTTCATCCAAAATGTCCCTCTTAAGAATCTTACACATTATTGGATCATAATTACTGATTGACTGATATGCGTAACTTTACTGTTACAGTTGCAGATGATTTTAAACCCTTACCTATAACACAGCAAGATATTATTAGATTTTGTATTTTAAAAGCTGCAAAAAACTAATTAACCAAGGCTTTAAAATTATTGATGAGGAATAAAACTATAATATTTGAATCCAAAATATTGCAGAGTAGACAATTTATATGTAGCATAGTGTTTACATATCCTAAACTGTTTCAAGTTTGTCTTTCCAGCCGTATGTAAAATACTGTGGCATGAAACTGCATTTCTCAGGGCCAGAATATGTGAAAAAGTGGGGAACGCACAAGATGAAGACAGAGCAACACAAGGACAGGTTAAAAATGTTTTAGGGAGCGCTGGTGCCACATCATTCCTCACTGTCATGTATAAATATACCGTACAAACACACTAAAGCAGTGGAAAAGCTCCACACTGATAAAACTTATGGTGTCGAAGGTAACGGTCCAGCAGTAAATCCTTCATTCATAAAAATGATGTGCAGGAATGATTGAGGTGTCAAATAAAATCTGTTAAAGCCAAATAAAACCAAACTATTAAAACACATTAGGTTTGTCAGTATTAATGGTCCAAGTAGGACTAGTATTATCATGTTAATTATACTCCTTTAAATATCATCTTACTGGAATAATAATGCTGATGCAATAGTGTGTAAGCAGCCTGTTGACATTGTTCCACCCAAAGAGGTTTTTCTTCTTGCTACTTGCTTCAGCAGAGTTTTACATTAAGGGACTCTCTTCACCTTCATCTGCTAAAGGAGAAAACTTAAACTCAGCTTTAAGCTGAGCTTAAAGACATGCGTGTATGAGCAGGACTGCTTTAACATTTCAAACTGTTTTGAATCCAGTCACATGAGTTTCGGGTTTTAGATGACAAATAACCAACACCAAGAGGAGCGTCTTTAAATGCACAACATGCCAAAGCAGATGGGTTACTTCAGCAGAACACCACACTGGGTCCCACTCCAGTTAGCTAAGAGCAGTAAACTGAGGCCATTATTCACACAGACTCACCAAGAGTGGAAAAATGTTGCCTGGTTTGATGAACTTTCATCTGCAACATTTACACAAACATTGTTTAAATGCCAGAGCCAGAGTATCGTTGCAGACCATGTCACCCCTTTATCACCACAATGTACCCACCTTCTGATGGCTGCCTCAGCAGGATAACACAAGCCAAGCCAACTTTACGTATATAGTGGTTTAAAAACAGCAAGTGCTGAGCAACGTGCTTAACAATAAGGACATGATTAAAATAATAAATAAATAATTAAAAAATATGTTTAAAAACATTAAAGTACATAAAAAAAGCACAATTAGAATAAAATAATTAAAATGAAAACCTTCCATGTCAAACTTCAAATCATGTCGAACTGGTTGAGCAGAACAGTGAGTACTGTACTCCACAGTCACCAGATCTCAGTCCAATAGAGCACCTCAGAGATGTGCAGCCGATAAATCTGCAGTAACTGTGTGATGCCGTCATGTCAAAATGGACCAAAATCTCAGAGCAATGTTTCCAACACTTTGTTGACTTTATGCCATGAAGAATTAAAGAAGCTCTGAAGACTGAAGGGGTCCAACTGGTACTAGTAAGGTGTTACTAATGGTCTACCAAACTGTTATTTTAAACGTAAATGCTGCTCCAGAAAATTTTAAACTGTTAAAACAGGCGAGAGCAGTTATGTTGGTATTCAAATGACAGACCCTCTCCCTCAATATTCGTAATTTCAAAGATTTAACACCACCAAAAATAACGACTTCAGTAGCATTTCCCATCTTCCTTACCTTTGAGTGGTAGCAAAAACCTGCTCTTTTATTTTACTGCATCTGTTTTTCAACAGGAAAAAGAATGAAGTCACAGCCGGAGGTGCAGTGCTGCTTACAGTGACATCTACTGGCTAAACATAGTACTACCACTAAATAGTGTTCAGCTGAGGTGACTGTACTATGAAAATAGGTTTTACCAAGAATCACACCAACAAAAAATGTAATTTCACAACAAATAAAATTTATTCAATTATATATTACAAATATCTACAAGTCATGTAACAAGTAAATATTAAAATAGACTTTTTTAGAACTATCGTTCAAAAGGCATTATGCTGAAAAAATAGGATTTGTTGTGATCTCACATTGAAACTGTAAAAGTATGATTTTTTTTTTGTTTTTTGTTTCCTTGGAAGCCACAACAGACTTTAATGTGCACAAGACACAATGAACAACATGAGGAGTGAGGCCACAATAAGGACATAACACAATGGCGCAAAAAAGGGGAAAAAGAAAAACAAAAAATAGTCTGAACACTTCAGTAAACCTCACAATTAAGTCCACAGTACAGCTCTTTAGGAAAAAAGTACAAACAATGCAACGCATGCACAGCATTTAATTGCCAAAGTCAAAGAACACCAGCTGTGGCGTGGATTTCCAGATGAGGAAGGAAGAAACAGCAAAAACAAAACAGAAAAAAAAAAAAAGAAGCAACTGAAGCCAACACATGCTTAAGATTTTAAGCCAACGACAACGAGAACATCACAAACAAAGAGGACACTCCATATCAAAAAATAAAAAATAAAAAAGGGAAAAAAAAGGGAAAAAAAGAACTTTGGTCCATTAAAACATCAGACAGAACAAGTTTACAATCAAAATATCTATCATTTTTTGTTGTTTTTTTACAAGTTTAAAACAATAATTACATGGCTATTTACAAATGCACAATTTATGTATAAAATAAGTTAAAAAAAATTAAGAGCACAGTCTGTACACAATGTATGAACACTCAGTTTGAAAACAATTGAAATCTTTCACTTGTGTGACCCTGCTTGATGAGGTGTTGTCGTCCACACGGCGCCTCCTCTCGCTGCACCGCCTGGCCCTGCTTCTCGTCTCGGCTCCCCGGCTACGTCTGTGGCCTGGACGGTCTTCCTTCCCCGTCCTCGTGGGCGGGCGGCCTGTTTTGGACTCTAAGAGCTCTGGAATTAAAATGGTCTCTTTTTTTAAGTGCTCTTTTTTATCACTGCCTCATTATAAATGCTTCACATTTTTTCCTTTCCTGTTCCCTGACTGTGCGGGCTGCCCGCTCGTGTCAGCAATTTAGCCGCCGCTGTGGCAAAGCACGTCTGTCCTACAGCTCATATCGGGGTCAGGTCAAAGTCGTCATTGACCTCCACGAGCGGGATGTAGAACTCGGGGATCTCAAAGATGCTGGTGGACTTGTAGGTGGCCGGGTCCAGCTCCTGCAGCTTGAGCTGCCACTCCAAGCGCTGCACTGCGTTCAGAGCTGCCGCCTCGTGCTGCTGCCTCATCAGAAGACACGTCTGTGGAGGGAAGAAAAAAAGGTCGTGACTTCATCCAACAGCTGTTCTCATTTAGACCAAGAGTGTCCGTCTCCAAGAAGGAACTGGTGGAGAAGAGGATAGGAAGAAAAAAACAAAGGCAACCAAGAGGTGAAACGTTTTTCTCCACCCTGCTGCTAAACCCCAAAACGCTCTCCTCCACGCTTAATTCAAAACAAAAAACTGGACTGTGCCATTGATCTACACTAGAGAAACTTTCCCTAGGTGCTTCATCAGGTACACCTGTTCAACTACTTGTTAACCAATCACATGGCAGAAACTCAGTGCACCTATGTATGCAGACATGGTCAGATGCTGGAGTTCAAACTGAGCATCAGAATGGGGAAGAAATGAGATTTAACTGATTGTGGCATGGTTGTCAGTTCACAAGTATTTCAGAAACTGCCCATCTGCAGAGATTTTACCACACAAACACCTTGAGGATTTAGAGAGAAGGATCCAGAGAAGAGAAAATATCCAGTGAGCAGCAGTTCTCTCGGTAAAATAGCCTTGCTGATGTCAGAAGAGAATGGCCAGACCGCGTCGAGCTGATAGGAAGGCAACAGTAACTCAAATGACCACAAGTTACAATCAAGGTAATGCAAGCACACCAGGTGCTACTTCTGTCAGCTAAGAATGGGAAGCTGAAGCTACAGTTCTCACACACACACACACACACACACACACACACACACACACACACACACACACACACACACACACACACACACACACACACACACACACACACACACACACACACACACACACACACAAAAAAACTTTTTCACATGATAGGGTCAGAATTTGGTGTAAACATAATGAAATGATCCATCCTACCTTCTATCAAGAGTTCAGTTTGCTGAACGAATGATGGTGCGGACGATATTTTTTATTTTTAGCACACTTTAGATCCATCAGTACCGACTGAGCATTATATAAATGCCACAGTCAAGGCGAGTTTTGTGCCATATTACAAACCTCAAAAAAAATTCAATAATGAGTTCACTGTACTCTGATGACCTCCACAGTCACCAGATCTCAATCCAACAGAGCACCTTTGGGATACGTTGGACCGGGAGCATTAAGGATGTTCAGCAACTGTGTCATGCTATCATGTCAATATGGATTAAAATCTCAGCAATGTTTCCAGCACCTTATTAAATCTGTGCCATGAAAAATTAAAGCAGTTCTGGGGCTCCAATGCAGTCCTAGTTAGGTGTACCTAATAAAATGGTCAGGAAGTGTAGTTGGTGGTTCCTTTTAGCACATTTATTTTTCATCCCTTCCAGAGAATAAAGCCATATGCAATTAATTAACTTATAAACATCCCCCTTGCTTTAAACTTGGAAGTCGTTGCTCTCTGGCTACCCCTGACCCTTCTCAGTTTCCTGGCTGCCTCTTGGCTTCCTGAGCACGGACGCCAAGACATCACAAGATAAATCTCAGATGCATGAAAGGGAGAGATCTGTATCTCAGATGTAAAAAGCAACAACTAGCAGGACACAATCACTGAAAGATTAAAAGCATTCACATATGAGATAATAGGACCATCTAAAACAAACAAACAAACAAACAACTCTTTCTACATTTTTTGGAATACAATAAAAATCTCCTGCAATGATATTTCTGACCATCTCCTCATAATTTCAGATTCACTGCTCACCTTTAGTTTGTCAAACTTGTCGTCGACATCTTGTAACCACGACATGAACTGCCTGGCGTTGAATCGGTCCCTTACTGATGTTTTGCCATCATCACTCTACGAGACAAACAAATGATAAACTCATCAAACACACAAATATCCCCCAAATACACTAAAAACACTGGACTGTAAAACATAAAACTCATGGGTGTCCTTGTGTTAATTACCTGGACATCCTGTGGCATGTTGTACACTTCAGCGTCCAATAAAACGGTGCAGGCACTGAAAGGCAGAGTCTGATTGGCTAGTGTTCTTGCTGCCCGGTAATGGACTCGTAAGACCTCCTGCTCGTTTGAAACAATCAGCTTTTCCTTAAAGAAGGAAAAAAGAAATCCAGTCAGTGTCATAAATCCAACGTTTGTGTGTGTGTTAGCGTGAAACTCAAATCTTTTTGAGAAAACATGTAACACAGCACCAAACACAGTCATGGTTAATTTACCTGCAGGCATAACACAGACGATATTTAACAATGCGAAGCGCCAACAGCAGAACTACGTACCCTTTCAATGCTGTGTTGCAGTCGTAGTTTCATGCGGACCACCTCCTGCTGTTTGAACATCTCTTTGAGCTGCTCAGGTAACGATGGAGGAGGAGTTATCTGTCCAAACGAACCGTTTAAAAAGGAGAAATATTTTTACAAACATGGTCAGGAGTGCAGTTTGACATCTGAGAGATGAGAAAATATTATCAGGTAAAGTTTAGTACTGCAAAATGATTGGTGTGTAGCAGTGATGCCGTGCATCTATGCAGAAAACTGAGCACGATCAGCACGTAGACCTCTAATATGCTCTAAAATACACTTTGGGTTGCAGGCATGGTAAACATGGGAGATGAAATGCTTAAGGCTCTGAGCCTTAATTAAATGAGCAGTTAACACCAAGACATCAATGGTGTGCTCACAGTTTGGGTGAAAACAAATGATTGTGTTGTGGACGGATGGATGGCTCGTCGTGGCATTAGCTCATCTGACTACTAGACTGCTTTTTGTCACTCTTCTGTTTCACTGATAAGATTTAATTTTCTTTTCAATATTTTTCCAACAAAGTCTCATCTCTTCAAAATGTATAACCTCCTCCTGTGTAATCTATGACTGATCTTCTCTACAGATATATAATTAAAACAATGGTAAAATCAGACCCCCCTGTCTTCACAGCCACAGTGGTACAATGTGCCAGATTAGCATGACCGCCAAAAACAGGGATAGAGGATGTGTCAGAAATTTAAAGTTAACTTTGACGTACAGTGAAAGGAAGAGCAAATGATTTCTTGCCAGAAATATATAAATTAGAGCCGCCTGATTAGTGTAAATTTATATTCAACTGCAGTTATGGATCATCTTACGAAGCCAAGATAATGAGATCAGACAATCATTGTGCTCTGTTCTTTGCACTAAAGGTCAATTGGTCACTAGCTTCATTTTGAATCATAAAAGAGTATGCACATCATCCCTGCTGCAGTTTTGTCTAAAAAGCATAAAATAAAATCAATAATAACAATGACGACTCACAGTTGGTATACAGAGTTTGCTGAGTGGGTTCCCATCTAGGAGGTACGAGCCATTAAAGGTCACGTATTCGTCATAATACTGCGGCGGCTGTGGGGCGACGCTGCACAACACTTTACGCTTCTCCTCGATCTTCTTGCGGATGTGCAGGAACTCGTAGTATGGGTTAGCCCTGTCCGACTGGTAGGGCTCGATCTCCTCCAGCTTTACAGAGTCAACGATAGCCGCTAGCGACTGCTGTTCCCTCTCTTGTTGAGTGGTGGAGCACGTCTGGGAGAGCGACACCTTCGGCATCTTCCTCTTGCGTGGATGGGGCACGTGAATGTCCATTTCCTCGTCTGCTGCACGAACCTTGAGCTTCGCCCCTGAGGAGTCGGACTCCCGGTCTCCGGATTGCGGAGAGGAACTCCCTGAGGCGCTGCTGCTGACGTCTGTTGGATCTGCTGACTGGATGGCGCTTTGGCTCTGCTCCTCTAGAGCTGAGGAGGACTCTGGTTTTTCCTCGGCAGGTGTGACCTCCATGGGCTCTGAGGAGGCCTCTGCTTTGGATTCAGGTGAGCCGTCTGTACTCAGGCTGCCTTCAAAGGATGAACTCTCAGTCATAGCAGAGACAGCAGCACCACCACCACCACCGCTGTTGTGCGAGCTTTGTGGTACGTCTGCTGTTCCTTCAGTCTTGTGTTCAGGGCTCGAACAGGACACGCTTTCCTTCTCCGTAAGAGCATCGAGACATGGGTCTGAGATGTCGCTGGAAGGCTGTGATTTCTTGCAGTCTTGGACACTTGCATCCGCATCCTCTTGAGAAGGCCTGAACTCATCGGATCTGCTGAAACCCGTTGAGGATTCTCTGGCAGCAGAGGTGGGAATGTGCGAGCTGGTGGACGGTACGGGACTCCCCACCGCTTCTGTTGTCAAGTTTTCTGCATCCGTTTCCATATTTTCTGGTTCTGTTTCGTGAGCGGTCTCCATGAGTGTGTCCTTTTGGTCAGAAACCTGCGTGGTAACCAACTCGGCCTGCTGCTGATTCTCAATACCAGAAGACGGGAGTGGTTCTCTATGATAGAAGATCTTTGTGTTTGTGAGTGCTGACAGCTCAGCAGCTTGAGAAGCTGTAGGTACTGACGGCTGATCAGATTCTTTAGTAACACATTCTGCCTGTGAGGTCTCCATCTGACACTGGACGTCTTGGACAGCAGGAGGCTCAGATAGAGGAAGAGGTTTCTGCTCCGCCGACCCACTTTCAGAACTACTGCACTGTGAGCTGCTGGACTGTGGAAGCGTCACGCTTTTACTGGGAAGATCTTTGTTTAACAGTTGTGTTGTCGAGCATCCAGCAGTGCTTCCTTCCCTCTCTGTGACTGGATCGGTAACTGAATTTGAATTTTGTTGTGTACTCAGGCTCTCCTCAGTTTCTGAGGCCTCCTTCATTCTCGGCTCCTCTCCTGGGATCGCAGGCAGGTTGGATTTTGGCAGATTTTCAACAGCTTTGCCTTCAGTTGATGAGTTGGCATCCTCATCCAGAATAGCCCTGAGGTAAGGAGATTCATGCCTGCTGGATATCACTCGATTACCTTGTGAAACATCTGGAAGACTGTTGCAGTCTTTATCGTGAACAGACGGCGACCTTGTAGCTTGAATGACGAGGGAAGACTGAAGAAATGCAGGCTGGGAGTCTGAGGTTTCCATGTTTACGTCAGAATCGTATTCGGCATTTCTGGGAGTTAATGTCGTTGCCTGGCACGAATCCTCCGAGCTGGCAACAGAGACTAAAGAAACAGACCTGGAAATGATGCCACAGCGGTCGTTCTCAGGACGGGGTGATCTCGTCAGACAGTTTTCCACGGCTGATATGACCTTTGCGCTGATAGAGGGCAGACTCTTCCCATCAAGTGACACCGTTCTGGGGCTAGTGCCATCCTTCAGGGGTTTATCTCTGCTGTGGATATCAGGTGTTTCAGAGCTTTTTGAGCGTGTTAGCTCCTTACTCAAGCATGGTTCTGTTTTTGTTCTGTCTTTAGGCTTGGACTTCCCTGGATCTGCCACAGGCCGCTGTTTAAGCCTTTCCCGCTCTTTCTGTTTGAGTTTTTCTAGGTGCTTCCGATGCCAAAGCTCAATCTCTTGATCCTTCATGCTGAGCATGCGCTCAAAGCTGGTCTGCATCAGGTCATCATTCACAAGTCTCTTTTCTTTTGGTTTGGCGTCTCGTATTGCTGGCGGGGCTTTCAATTTGGCCTTGTCTGCCTCCGTCTCACTGGATTTGGCCTTGCTGATTTTGGCCTGCTGGGAGCGGTCTTTGTGTCGCTCTTTATCCTTGTCCTTGTGTCTATCCGACTCTTTGTCACGGTCTCGCCTATCGCGATCCTTCTCCGGCGTTCTCACTGCTTCCTCCTTTGATTTTGTAGATAAGGACTTGCCGCTCTCAGAGAGATGGCTTTTCTTCTCCTCTAAAAGTAATTTCAGATTGGAGGTAGAGGACAGCGTTCCATCTTTTATTTTATCTCTTCTTTTCCTGTCAAAGTCCTTTTCTTTGGTGCGATCAGATTTACTGTGATCCGTGGTCTTCTCCAGAGGTTTTCCTTTCCTATCAGAGCTTGTGCGATCCTTTTCTCTGTGATCCCCGGCATTATAGTCTCTGTCCTGCCTCTCCTTATCAGACCGTTTGTCAAACTTATCTTTACTTTTCCTGCTGTCTTCATGCTTTTTTGTTGTGGTTAAAGATTTCAGCTTCTCGTTTTCTTTGGAGCTTTTCTCTCCAGGCGAAACGGAAGAGATGGATCCCGCTCGCTCCTTTTCCTTCCAACGATCCACTGAGTTCTGTGGTTCAGTTTTGTCAGAGTGCTCCGTTTTGACCTTTTTTTCCTTGTCAAGATGCCTTTTCTCCATTTTGTCTGAATCCTTTTCCTTTCCTGGGAGCCTCTTGTCAGTTTTCTCGCGTGAGCCTTTTTCTGCAGGCTCCAGCTGTTCTTGATCAGCTGTGATCCCACTTATGGGTTTCTCCTCTGTCTCTTCTTTCATGCTGTTGCTCTGCAGCGACTCCTCAGGAATCCGTCCTGAGCTGTGGCAGTCCACCTTTTCGTCATGCTCGCTCAGCTTTGAATCCTTCACCTTCTCTTCTCTTCCTGCCGCCTCCTTCCGCTCTTTTTTCACGCTCTTGTCTTTTTCTCGCTCCTCTCTTGGCCTCTTTTCCTTGCTGCCGGAGTGTTTCTCCTTTGGGTTTCGCTCATCTTTCACAGGAGAGGAATCAGCAGTCTTCTGAAGCGAGCTGTTGTCTTCACTTTCCTTTTTTACTGGCAGAGGTTCATCTGTCTCATCACTTTTGAAAAAATTTTCTTTCCAGAACTCTCTGTCAAATTCCAAATTCCTGTGGCTGTCTTTCCTGGCCTCCTTTTGCCTTTGGCGGCTCCGTTCTGCCTCATATTCCCTGCGGTGTTTGTCTTTCTCTTTGTGTTTAAATTTATGCTTCTTCACGACTTTTCCGTCTAAATCAGTCTTCCGTAAGGCACCCTCGCTGTCTATGTTGTTTCCTATGCTGCTGTCTTTATAGGGGCTCGAGTGGCCGTCGTCGCCGTCCACACTGGAGTCTTTCTGTTGATGTTTGCTCTTTTCCTTGTGCTTACACCCCTTCGTGCTGGAGCCTTCAGTGCAGTAGTCTGCATCTGTGTAGTGGTTGTATTTGACACCATCCACTGGACACGAGCTGTCAGTGATGGAAACGCACATCTTCGCATTTTCCTGTTTGAGTGGTGTCTGTTTATCTGTTAGGCTGTGGTTCAGTTTAGGAGATTTGATGGCTGACAAGTGGAAGAGGTGGACGGATGAGTCATCTTTGGGACTGAAAGACATCTTGAAAGAGTCTTCCTCCCGGCCCTTCTCTGTGCTTTCAGACACTGTTGCCAGAGAGAGGACTAGCGTTTTACTGTTTTCTTTCCCATCTTCTTGGTTTTCCTTGTTTTTATTCTGGCTCTTGCTCTTCCTCTTAACTTTGCCTTTGTCCTTTTGCTCAGTATTGTCCTTTTTCGACCTTGTGTCCGGCCTGACGTTCTCCGAGCTATGAGAGCAGGTGGGGGAGCTTCTCTTCTCTGAGAGGCTCTCCGTTTCGTCGCTGGATGTATCCGAGCTGCAGTGGACACGAGACGTCTTTTGCTTTTTGGACTTTGATGAGGAATCCCCCTTGTTGCTTTGCTTTACTGCAACGTGATTCCTGTCTTTGTCCTCCTTCTCCGGCTGTCGTAGCTCCCTCCTAAGGATGTGTCTGTCATTCAGGGCTTTACTAAGATCATCCTCCTCTTCTTCGTCCTTAAATTCGTACTCATCCATCCCCGGCATGGAAGACGATGCTTTCGTGGCAGAGTCCTTTTCAGTATCAGAGTCTTCCATGTTGTCATCGACACTGGATGGATTGACAGATGGTGGGTCTTCAGATTCTGTGGAGTACAGTAGACTTAAGCTTCATTTACAGTGGACACATTACTGGATGTCGATGTTAGGGGAGTAAAAAAACAAAACAAAACATAAATATTACACAGGAGGGACAATCACCTGAAGAGCTGTCATCATGGTCCGACACAGCCCCTTCTCCCTTTAATAGCTGTTCCAGCTCCTGAGAGTCTGCCACATCCACCGGGCGCTCGCCGCGCTTGTTGGCTTGGAAAGCGTTACCGCCGTGACGAAGCAGAAGTTTCACAATCTACAGAAAACACAACAATTACACTGAGAAATCCTAGACAGACAGACATGTCTCAGATTTTTTAAAAGGTAAAATCTAACATTTTACCAAAGCATTTAAAATAGTAACAAAATGCACTTCAAGGCAATCTGATGCATTTTGATGATTTTTAAATTCAAACAACTTAAAAACAAATTTACTGGCTGATGACCTAAGAGTGGCCTTCTTCTTCTTATCATGAAATACTACATTCTGCAAGTTGATGCAACAGAATTAAATATTTGACTTAACATTTAAAGACAGCCAAAAAAAACAAAACCAAAAAAAAACATGTATGCAATGTCCACATCTAAATGTAACAGCACTCTGACTCTTCCTGCATTAAGGATGGACTTGTGCAACCTTTATATCAGAGGTGCGATCCAAAAAGAATTGGCTCATGAATACATACAAGCAGACCAGATTAAAATTTGGCTGATCACCCTTTTAAAGTCATCCTCTTGGGTCAGTTTTCAGTGCTGCTGCTATTTTTAGCTTGCTCATTTTTAGGTTTGATTCTGATCGCTTGCATGTGTGGTCTACGATTTCACCACAGCCCTCAAAACTTGCAGCAGCCAACTTTTATCTGTCAGACTGACTCTGCTTTCATGGCGGGGGGGTGGGTGGGTGTCTGGGTGTCCAGCTATGACACAGGTTTTTTGCAGGTTTCAGTTACCGAGTCCACAGTTTCCTGAGCGAACAGGAGTGCGAACAGGAGCATGCTTGTCAACATTTGCAAGGTTGTTATTCACTGTAAATTTATCCCCAAGGTGACACCGTCAACTCGCTCGAGTTCACCTAACATCCAGAGGCGTCTAAGGAAAATATTCAGCACAAACGACCTGAACTGTGATGCGTGCCATCCTGTGCCGGCACAGAGCACATTAAGAACACATACGTTTTTCTGGCTATGTTGACATAATCTTGGCTCACCAACCTCCCTACTTGCCAAATATGTCTCCCTGCCAAATCCACAAATTCCACAAAGTTGAAAGGTCACCGTCTTGAAAAGCTGAAGGACATGCACCATGCATCTTAGAGGCAGTGTAGGAAGACAAAACAAGTCTTCTGCTGAGCGACCTAGAAGTAGCATTCGCCTGGAAGCTGTCCAGGTTTGATAAGCCAAATTTAAATCAATTTGTGTATTTTTGTTTTGATTCTCAGAAATGTTAAATCAAATTTTGTAAGTTCACTGAGACAATGTCCTTCTTCCATTCTGTCACACATCAGACCTGTGCAGAGTCCTTAATCAAAATTTTTTAAGTGCAATATACTTTTAAGACCTTCAGTTATAGACTAACTCAAAGCTCTTACATCTTTGTGTCCGCTGCTGGAAGCATCATGAAGTGGTGTGTCGTCATCCAGACCCTGCGTATTCACCTCTGCACCCGCTGCTATCAAGACCTTGGCCACATCATAGTAACCAAGATTACAGGCTTCATGCAGAGGCGTCCAACCTGGTGAGGACAGAAGAAGAGTCTTAAAAATTTTTACCAGCTGTTTTCTCAATTCTACTACTTGACATACCAACAGCTGCATAGGCAGTAGTAATGTGCAGACTGATTACAGCTCATTTTGAGACATTGCCTTTGCATCAGCATCTGTTACTCAGTCTAATGTCATTATTAACAACTGCTGGGACATGATGAAAGCTGTTAAATTATCATCTCCTGGGGCGTCATACCTGCAAAGTCTTTGACATTGACATCAGCTCCCAGACTAATGAGCTCTTTAACTTGCTTAGCGTCTCCCCGGATTGCTGCCATGTGAAGGGGAGTCTCCCCTCGCTCGTTCCTCTTGTTGACCTTGTCTTTCTGCCGAGACGAGGCGCTGCTGGGGACTTTCTTCTGCACAGGGGTCGTTTGTGAGGGGTGACTCGGTGTAGAGTCTGGACACATGGAGAGAGAAAAAGACTTAAATGATGCTCGAAGGGAAGAGAGACAGAAAAAAAAAAAGCACATCACACACTAAGACAACTGTTTTTCTCTCTAGACTGAACAACTACAGTGAATCCAGTTTTACTGGGACAGACTGCTTTAAACCCATGTCTGAGTAAGCATACATGCATCTGGACCTTTCTAGGCATTACACATGCACGTTTGAATGCATGGTGTCAATACAGAGTTTGGTGAATTCACAACATCCTAGTTACCAATTTCTCATCGACTGCTGATGAGCATTGGTGACAAAGGATGACATACATGAACAAATGAAGAAAAAAAAATTCTCAAAACTGCCAACAACGTAACGGAAAGGAAATGACATATTATTCAACTTATCAAGAGGAAGTAACTTTTTCACATAGCACAGGGTACAGCAAAACCAGCCATCTCCTGTAGTAGACAGACTACGGCAGCAGGAAGTGGCATGGTCATCCCCCCGCCCCCACAATGCAGTGTCATCCCCTTCCAGCACCACTGCTTAATTCCCAAATTTCCTAACCCGATTCTCTCAAATTCATTTGGAGTCATTTAACGGAATAATTTTTCAGTTTGGGAAATGCTCCTTTTTGTGCTCTTACAAAACTTGCAGTTTTTTGTAGGCTTAACACTGTCAAACAGCTCCTTTAATGAGTAAAGCAAAAGACAAACAAAACCAAACTGCAATAACTACTAGAAAACACGTAAACTTTGAAAAAAACAAAACCAAAAACCACAGTAACCTTAACTCCTCGCCAACTCAGCTATTTTCAGTTCTAATCTACGGCAGCAGGACAGTATCACTAACAAACACCACAGATAAGATTTTTGAGCAGAAATATTAGATTGTCATCCTATTCCTACAAAAACAAAAACAAGAGACATTCTGAAGTATGACTCATCTAGCAGTAAATATACACCGACCCTTCTTGAGGACATGGTGAGAGGGCGAGTACACAAACCTGGACTGTTGGCGGTCATCTGCATTAGGAGAGCCATCTGTTTGCGCTCCGACAGCGGATACCCAAACAAAAAGTTGGGTGCCTGGGATTTCTTGCCCCCAGCTTCCTTTTTCACCTTCTTCTTGTCTGGTCCATCTTTATCTGTAACAAGAATGAGTTTGGAGAAAAATTACAAAAAACACCAAGAAAGGTCCTCTTTTACAAGATGCAACTTCATTGTGACTGCATCACATTTTTTCCTCTTCCCCTTGTATCTGTTGAGCGCGCAGAGAAACAGATGACAAGCATGAGGTTTAAAACAAAAAACAAACAGTTAAAAAACCAAACAAAAACAAAAAGAAGATGGCATTCTCTTAAGCCAGCCAAGTGCCGACGGCACTCCTCGGGCCCCCCAGTCTCCACCCGTCAGTTGTTACTAAACACAGACATGCGTGAGCTGTAATAGGGGGGAGATGCAAGGCGAAAACACACACGCGTGCATGTGTGCATGTGTGTTTACAGCAGAATAGCAGCGCAAAGTGGATGGGCGCGGGGGCTGAGGATCGGGCTGCAGCGATTACCTGCGTATATCCTGCAGGGAGGCACTAATCTCTCTCCCCAGGTCTCACTCGACTGGCCTGGGTCTGAGTCATCTACAGTGCAAAGCAGAGAGGATGGGAGGGGGGGGGGGGAGAGGGGAGGAAAAGGAGAGCAAGGAGGGGGGTGGAAGGGTGGGAAAGCACTGCATTAACGCTCGCTCGCTCTCTCTCACCCTCCTCGCTTCACATGAACTCAAATACAGACAGCCACAAAGGCACACTCGCACTCCACGCACAGATTATGAGTCATGGCAACACAGCAGACAGGAGAGGAGATCCGGTCCGAGGCGGTCACTGGGGTCGCTTCTTCGCCTCGTCCTACAGCTGCTCAACAAAAGGACCGGGGGAAGCTGCTGGAAGGCAAAGCCACTCTCCGTGCTAGTTTATTACGTGTGCGACATAAATTATACTTCCAAAATTGAGGGTTCTCATCTGTTAGAATGACACAGGACCACACAATGAAAATGATCATGTTGAGCTTTGCTCTACAGAGGAGATGAAGGCAAACCTGCAGGACTTCAAGCAGTCCATAAACATGCAGTTTATTTATTATAATTACAGCTGTAGGATGCAGTAACCTATTTTTAGGCCTTCAATCTGATAAACATATAGTTAAACTTCTAACTGAAAGAGGGGGTTAGAACAGTGTTTACACAAGTGAGAGGAAGAATGACATGTCTGCACTGCTAAGCTGAGCACATTTTTATCGTCAACATAGTGACAGTTATTGGGAAATCTGTACACCATCAGTGAGGTTCAAGACAACTGCAAAGGTCTTTCTACAGTGCAGTTTATTGCAGTGCATTTGTAGAGGGTTATTCTACTATTGAGGACTGAAAATGAGGGAACATGTAAAACAGTGAAGATTCTTGTGGGGCTCACTGATACACTGGATATCTACGGCTACATAGTTCACTGCTGGTTTTGGTCTTTCTTTTTAAATGTGTTTTGTAGATAAGGACATAATGTGTTGAATGTAGAAAAAAACAAAACATGGTGTTATATTAGGAGGTGGGGTAGGATTACTATTTGTAACACTAAAAAATAAATACATTCTCATAGAATGATTCTTCATCCATCTCAGATTACACACAACAGGCCACAAGTTCATCAGTGTGACCTGACTTAGGCCCCGTTTTCGAAACAATATTGACCCATTGTTGACTATTTGAAGACCTGTTTGACAGAAGGCCACCAGGGGGCAGTGTACAGACATGGCAGTGAGCCAGCAGCATGGCTGTTTGGAGGGAGGAACAGCAACACTCCTTACCCGTGTCGGAGTCTCGCTCCTCTGCCCGTGGAGGACTGGTAGTGAAGGAGAGCTTGCGCTTCATGGAAGACTTTGCTTTCCCTTCCTTCCCCAGCAATTCACTCCGGTCCAACTTTGGAGTTTTGGTGAAAGGCGACAACTTGTCTTTGCTCTGTCAAAGGTGAGGAGGAAATAAAACACACACATGAATTAAAATCGGGTCAAACGAGGCAGAGGTGTGGCCTCAGTTGAGTGCCGAGTGTGTCTGGATATGTAAACAAAGGAGCAATGGCCTCAAATAAACCCTGGCAGTCTCATTTTAAAAGCCATGTCAACTAGTTTGACAGCTAACAGGATCGAGCTTAGTATGCAGGTGGTAGTTCCTGCTTTACGTGACTTATACTGCAGAGATAACATCGACTGCAATACGGTGTTTGGGTGCTGCTTGCAAGGCTCACTTAAATCTTGTTCCCAAGGCAAAGTCTCAAGGGAAGAATACAAGATCTGGAACTTTCCCCCCATCAGCTTACACACAAAAGAGAAAAAAAGGAAGAAAAATAAGTCCATCATTATGGCACTGTGCTGTGGGAGCGTGAAAATATTCACACCTGTGCAACCTGCACTGCCAGATTAGCATTCAATACCATCAGACTTCATAGATTAACAGTTTCTTTTTAATGCATAACAGCACCTTTTTACTGATCATCAATTTAAATCATATCCGATTCAAAAATATATCTGCAGTTCCAGTCCTGAAATGTGTTGCATTGTAAACCGTATATAGCCTGCTGGTCAGACAAAAATTGCTTAGGGTCGTCCCCCATGGCTTTGGTAAATTATCTTATACTTGCATCACAACTTTCAGACATTTTATAGACACACTAAGTGAGACACTCAGATGACGTTGCAGTGACAACTAATTCCAAACTCAAACCCCTCAAATTTAATAGCTATAATACTGAAAACACGTAAAGCAAGGTTGACCATGAAAAGCCTGAAATGGGACGATAAAGCAAGAAAATTACCTACATATACAGGGTGGCTTCCTGTTGAACACAAGTACCACCTCATTTGGGTAATTTGCATTTCTTTGGTGACCAAAATCTGAGCCATAATTGAGCAGAAAAGACGACAACACCCACTTCAAAAGACACAAGATGTTAAATTTGATCCCTCCCACTTGCAGCTGCTGATTGCTTCTATGGTTGTAATTTTGGTTTTCAATGCCTGAATTGAAATTAGCCACTCCATGCACATATAAAATCTGATTCTACAGAAAATACACACGGTGGAGGTGGAGCGAAAACACTCCAGCATCAAACACAACCCACAGCAATACCACTAATCTCTCCATTATCACAGTGTCTTTCAGTTACTGGGTTATTCTGCACTCTGATCTGCAGACAAAGCTTTTTCAGAACCATTACTTTTAGTGTGCTGCACTTTGGTGCAGTAAAATACATTTCTGGCAGGAGGAAAATGTCTGCAGCGTGGTGCTTCTTTGATCTCAGTGAAGCAATGTGCCAGCTGTGCAAAGCTGAAGTGTCTGGCACGGCTGAAAGTAGATGAGAGCTAAGATGTGAAGTACCTTGAAAATAAAAGCAGACGCAAATGCTTCCTTGTGTTTATGTAGAAAAGGATAATTAAGTCCTGTTTGCGTGGTAATATAGGAGATAGTAGGTCAGATATTTCTCACGCACAACATTTCAGTGCATCAGCTGGGTTAAAGCAGAGTACTGTATCACAATAGGAAAACCCCCCACACAAATATATGCTGTGTTAAGAATATGCTTTTGATGAACCACAAGATTTATCTCTTTCTATTACTGGTAAACTACATATGATTAAATCACAATGTTGGCCGAACATAACCGCATCGATGTCAACATGTACATGTATGGCAGCTGAAGTGCACTGACATTTACAGAACAAGCCGATATAAAGAATAATGCCGCTTAGATGTGCTCCCTGCTGGTGCCCAGATGTTAGTGTTCAGCAAGTGGGTGATGAGTGTTTACACATCAGAGCTCTAAAACCCAAGAAACATTGATGCAGATGTTTGAGAACTGAAACAAAAAAAACAAACCAAAACTGTCACACTCAGGAAGCAAAAAGTGACACACACACTAGAGAAGCACTAAAAGAAGTCAGCTGTCTTGGAGGCTAACTCTCCCTGCATGCCACATGATTTAGCATCAATAACAGCTTCTCAATTTAACTTTATTTTACATAGTTTGCTCGATGAAAGAAAATGTGAATGAACCAGATTGTTCTACAATATCATGTGAACTGAGCAGTCAATATTTGTTTATTCAAATGCCATTTTCATTGATCATGTGATCATATTGACTGTTTCCGCCAAACTCTGAATTCATTTAGTTGTATTTAGAATCACCTGTGCATTATTTGGGATCAATTTTGTACAGCATTTCCCCAAGAAAATGTAAAGAAAACAAGTATCACCTTCGTAAAATTGCAGGAAATGTGTTTACCACAGGATGGTAATAGAAGCTTCTATTTGAAGTATGAGAGTCACATACCTTCTTCCCCGCCTGCTTATCCACCATGGCTCCATCTCTGTCGCTCCCAGGTTTTGCCATGGTGAGGCAACCTGACTAGCTTAGACAGCTACAGCACAGTAGGTTCATCATGCACCTGGAGACAGAGACCACAACAGCAGTGAGGAGGATTTCAACCCTGCCACATCACTGCCTGAATGGATGCCTGACCTAGTAATTCTTGCTGCAAACAGAGCACGCCTGCACCAGACAGTGGCAAGAGCAGGAGATGGTTTTAAAATGCAGGTACAATTAAATAACATTTTTTTCAGAGACTGTTTATAGGCTTTCAACAAATGTTTGTGTTACAGAGGAAACGAGCCAAGTAAAGAAAAGTCACTTAACCCCCACAGAGCAATGGAGGGGCAGGGTATGAAATAGTGCTGCCACCGAGCACAACTCAGCTGTGTTTCAGGATGTAGGTTGAGTGGATCTGTAATCAGGGATTTTTATTGAAATTTCCATTGCATCTCTCGAGACTGACCTTAAAGCACTGGCAGGAAAAACTACATGAGGCAGCATGAATCACAGTTTTAGGGACTTCTTGGGTTTCTGAGAGGAAAACGTCCCCCTCTGTATGTTGTCACTGTGGCCTACTCATCAGTGTAACCGAGCTCGTTTCTGATGTGGTTTGTGACGGTGTAGTAACACAAGCTGCAGAGTCACTGGGGTGCACTGTGGGTGCCAGCACTTTAGAGAAAGTACAACACTGAAGCTGAGCCTGCACCTGAAGCCAACATGGCATCTGTCAGTTATCTTGCCACATGAAGATTGCAGCTTTCAGTCATGAGACCCTCTATTATCTAGTACTTTGAATGAACTTTCCCTGCTTCCTTTTTTCGCTCACATATACACACCCAGTACCACGATGACTGAGCAGAAATAGCCTCCTGCTGCTTATGAAAGTCCCACTTTTACTCTATATTAAGAAACCTGAGAGCCATTGATTAGTTGTTAAGCAGCCTCCAAAATGATTGGGGCAGCACCCATTACTCATAGGCATCAAAAATACAAGGGAACTCTAAATTTCATAGTAGACACTTAATTTTCCAAGAAAAGAACAAGCATGATAGCAGTTTTAGTATTGCACTTATTCATAAAACAACCAGGGCTTTTGTGTTAAGGGGTAAGCCATCTCAGTAAATAGCACAGCTCTGGTGTTCCCAACAATTCTGGCAAGTTCCAGGCTGAATAATTTATGAATAAATAATCAGATCAGAAATCGCTCACAGGAAAGTTCTGACAACAAAATGTGACAAAGTGTTTGGCACTGGCTAGCATGTTTTCTGGGTTTTTAAGTAGGAAAGGACATTTCACAGGAAGAATCCCATATTCACTGGGAACTATTTAATGACTCTAAAGATCACTTCCCACCCATAGATAATATACAGTATGGACATAGCCACCACGGTCCAATCCAGTGAATAGTAGTCTCATTATAATGCCCTGATCAGAGCATTTCTTACATCCTTGTAAAGACCTGTGATTGTTAAGTCATTAAATAATAGGGATATCCTAGATAAACTTTGTTTTAAACCACTTACAATTAACATAATTTACAAAAAGAACTTCATGTTTTATTCAATATGTCCTAAAACTAGCAAATGAGCCCATAAACACAGGAAAGATTTTATACAACTGTGAGCCTGTTTTCAAATCCTGAGGAGATCAGAATGAATGCAGGTTTGTGGCCCTTCCGCTTTGGCTTCACTTTACAAACACAGAAGCTACATCCATATTTTATACTGTCTATGATGCGGACTACTTGCGACAGGCTCTCTTTACCTGGGTTTGAACTGGACTGTATCTTCTTTTTCATTTTGAATGTTCCGCAGAGAGCTTTCTGACAGCTGGACTTGCTTTTGCCTTTGCAAGTTTCTCCTGTTTACACAGTATCATCTAATCTCACAGTGGCACATGTGTATCACAGGCCCAAAGCCTGGTAGGTAGTAACAAGTTCTCCTACTTTCAGTGGCTGACAACTAGCTTTTACTTGTATTGCCACCATATTCAAACAGTAGTGGCATGTTACACACTAAAACCTTGATTATTCCTGCCTGGTCTACGAGTCTGATAGGGTCTAATTAGAGCTGGGCGATATGACCCAAAATTCTTATCTCGATATTTTTTTAAAGCCATAAAGTAAGAACAAAAAGAGAGTTCTTAGTCAAAGCTGTGTCCCAGATGTCACACAGGCACTTTTATTAACATACAGCATAGATGTACATGAAAAAAAACTACTCAAAAATAAATTATGAGCATTTATTAAATAATGATGCTCTATAAATAAAAGAAAACTATGTTGTTTTGTGCATAACAAAAAGCTCACAATTGTGCAGTCAAAATGTACACTAAAAGACGCTGAGCATAATAACATAGACAGATTTCACAGCTGCTCTGTTCCCAACTTCTACTGCGTGACTGACAGCCTGGAGTTTGAAATCCGCTTCGTAACCATGTCTCTGAACAGGTGCCATTTATGGTCCTTATACACACACAATACGGTAATATTACGTTGACGCACAGTAGGTATCACTCCGCGAGGCTCCTCGGTAGCCGTAATGCTCCGACAATCCATCAAGCGGTGCAGCTCTGTAGCTTACCAAAGTCGAACTAAAACATTTTTTGACAGATTGCTGAGCGCTGTGTATCACATAAAATCGGTTCGCGGTCATCAAGCACAACCAGAATTCATACAAAAGGCGCGCAGTCAACTTTTGAGGCGTTAGTGTGGCTAGCTCGTTAGCGTGGTTAGCTCGTTAACACGTTGACGCCGTCCAGGCCCACGCACGGGGCGATGCGCCGTAACTCATTAACGGAGATTTGCCGTGTCCATCTTGTCGCTGCCTGCAGGTGAAGCGATGGGGGAGGAGTGGGAGTTGTGTTCAGTGAAGGAGAGGCGAGGTCGAGTAACGTTGCGTAAAGACAAAAGTGGACGAAAGAGAGGCAAACTTGCGGCTCCGCAACTATAATTATAACGTAACATAGACTATATCGATATAAAGGATATTGTCACATCTTATATCTCGTATAAAAATATATCGATATTTTTAAAAAAAACTCGATATATCGCCCAGCTCCAGGTCTAATTGATGTAAATTTCAATTATTAGGTGAGTGCGAGGGTCCATAAGGATGTCTGCATGCTTGCCAATTTCTTATGACTGCACAGACTTGTCTGGAGACTTTACAATGCACCGACTGTGCATGAGACTTTAAGCAGATTTCAAAGAAGTATAACAGGAATGACTGTTCAGACGTGATCTTTCTAGCTGCTTATGTCTTTAACAGAGTATATTGAAAACTTAAGTACTAACAAGGAAAAATATCTATCATAAGACAAGAAACAGTCAAATAAAAATGATTTTATAATTTACTTACTATTGGAGTAATTGAAAATCATGACCATCGTCAAAATTTATGGCCGTTTGCATTTTTTTTCTAACACAAAGAGAGGTTCTACCATTCAAATGCTTTAAAAACCCACTCTGTCTATCAATTACAAGCAAATGAGTCAAGCTTTTTCTTCAGGAAAATGCATACATATTTAACATATCAATTTTACATGTTAACGTCAACTTGACGTCAACTTGTGTGTTTTTAATCATCATATTGCGATATTATAAAAGGGAAAAAAAACTGATTAACTGTTAAGATTACTTGGGAACGAAACTGTTGCTTGCATAGTTCGGCCTCATTCTCTTTAACTTGTGTTTTAATGGGAGCCTGTCCTCATGTACAGGGTTAAAATTGGAAGGACAAGGGCAACCAGTATCCTTGAAAGACTGGCATTGCTTCTACACTATTAGTAGTGAAAAGTCCACTGTTAGTAGGTATACAAGTGATGGTAATATCCACTACATTCATTGTCTACAAAATGCCAATCACAAGTTCAAGGTGAGGTTTTTGTGAGTTTTCTAAAATTAAGTGGTCATATTTAAGAGTCTTCAACTACCAAATGTTCAGCATTTAAGCTTAAAAAAAAATAAGTGTCATAACTCACGTTTACATAAATAGCAAGTGTAAATCTAAAGTTGCTGTTTATATTTTCATAGAGAGCCATCCTGTCATGGTTCTCTGTGTACCACAGCAACTGAACAACAATAATCCTGTGAGACTAAGCTACACACTACCCTACAGCACCGTATGTGCACTACAAGTAAGATTAGCGAGGGGTTTACCATGATGACCGGGATGACTAGGATGCAAATATCGCCTTTGAAATAGAAGAAAAGTGAATGCAAGTGGTTTCTTTCAATTTAAAAGCTTTAGCATTAAGAAGCACAGTCTGTGGCACACTACAGAATCATTACGGTGCAAACAGTAGATGCCCAACATACCAGGTTTGAATGGTTCAGAACATATAAAGGCCTTCAATTAGACACCATCCAGATGCAAGCTGAGCAACAAGCATGTTCTGGCAGTGACACGTTTCATGTAATTACCTTGACGAGGGGCCATTTTCAGGATGTTTAAAAAAAACCACAACTGAAAGTTTGATCAGCTACTCCAAGGCAAAAGGCATGGCTGTCGTAAACAAAGTGACAACGCTGACGCACGTTAAGGAGGAAACTGCTGTTGCTGTAATCTGCTCTGTGGTTGACATTTTTTATGTATTCGACTGTCAACTCTCAGGTTGACATGAATTATTTGAATATGGCATTGTTGTAATGCATAGGTACTGGATATTATGTCTTGTTAGAGTCGATACGTTTCCCAAATGATTCTTCACCACAAATACAACAGAATCTTTTTTTGTTTTTTCAAGAGCACCAAACTTTGCTCAGTCTAACCATTCTTAAGAAGTTGCAACATGCTTTATTTAAAAAAAAAAAAAAAAAAGAAATTTTAATACAGATTTTTTGTATTTATTTACTGACTTAATGTATAAAGGAAATAACTTGCTGTTTTGAGGCTTTAAACTTTGATTCTCATCGTGCAGTTTAATCATAATCTGACTACGTGATTCTCCATAACATCAGCACTCATAATAGTCTCTATTGGAAAGCAGTGCACATTGAAGCAGTTACACATGCTATTCGCTTTTCCAGGGAGGAACCAGTCGTGCTGGTTTTGACATTAATAAGGCAACTAGATTTCTTTCAGGAATCCCAGATTTTGTTTCTTCTGATACCTTTTATGATCTTTGCTGATCCCGTGTGATACTGTGGTGTTGACAGGTACAGTTTTTTCCAAACACATGAACCTACTGCACAACCGAGGCCAGTGAGAGGTCATTAGTCAGCAGATAGCCAGTAAGCAGCAGCATTGTCATTCACGCAGCTGAAAGGCAGAATTGAGCTGCCCACAGTGAACATGTTGGTGTAAAGAGGCTGGTGTATTGGGGGTATTAAAGCAGTGTGGACAGGCCAGGACCAAACCAGAAAACAAACGCTGACAGGACTCCAATCTGGCACAGAGAGGAGGCGAGGAGGGTGTGACTATAATTACAGAGGTATTTGGGCACTCGCCAATTTGGCATTTGCATTTACTGCGTTTCATGTGCAGCTCAGGGCTGCATAAGCCCCTGCACGCTCTGCCATTAACCTCAGGCTGTTTCAAGTCCAGATCAAACCTCGCCTTGATGACTGTTACAGTTCACTGAGACTAAAGCGGAGATTAGATTGGCATGAGATCTCATACTGTGGCAAACAGTGTTAGCAAAAATTTTCCAACCCACTTAATATCACTAAAACAGATTTATCAAACTGCCCCCCCCCCCCCAAAAAAAAATTACATTAATAAACATTAATAAAAAACAAAACAAAAAAACAAAACAAAAAAAAAAACGAGTGGGAAAAGGTTGAGAGATGTGATTACAAAAATCACTGGCTGGTTTTCTCAGTCTCAACACCTTCACTGTGGTTAACAATTCAACAGAAAAGGACACTGATGAGCAAAAACAACATATGAGCCACTTTGCAATATTTCAATATTCATTAATCTGTTGAAATACCAGCTAAAAATCTTGGTTATAAATACTTAGCAGTACTTAGCAAGGTTGGAGGTCAAAATATAACCATTTACTAACCATCCTTCTTTCCCTATAACATTGCAATATTTGCGATTTCAAAAGAAGTAAATTCTAAATCTGAATGAAGAAAGACAGCAAAATCCCAAGCCGAGTGCGCTGCTGCACTGCTGGTCTCTGTCTCCATTTATTTATAACCTAGCGCTCCTGCATTTTTAACTCCACTGGTTCCTGACTAACAACAATAACAACCATTTCCCTGTAGTGTTCGGGTGTGCCGGCTCTGACAGCAGAGCGGCTGCTAGTGCGTGTCCTTGCGTGAGTGCAGCAGTCTGAGAGGGGGATTGTGGTAAAAGACTCTGGGGGTGTTGGGGTATGTTCACTGGGGGAGGATGGAGGAGAGTACATGGTGGAGATGTAGCCAGGAAGGATGACGAGCACACGGAGTACGGTAACCTGATCCACTGACTGCAGGATGGGACAGGGAGGGAAAAGGGGCTAAGAATAGCACATAGCCTGACACACAGCATGCAGAGCAGAGTACGCTGCCGCCACCAGCAGCAGAAACATTACTCCACTACAGCTGCGAGAGTACTGCCTGCTGTGAGCTCTCACACACACCATGCGGAACATACATGTGATTTTCCCCTGCTCTCCCATGTGGCTGTACTTTCGACTGCAGGCGCACACACACACACACACACACACACACACACACACACACACACACACACACACCAAAAACCCCCTGATGAAAAGTGAGCTCTGACTAAACCACTGGGTTACACTGCAGTAGAAATAAAAACTGCTTAATTATTAGCACGAAGATTACAAATCCAGAGAAGATTCACTCAGCTTTTCCTACAATAGGATGTAGGGAAGACTGTGACATGCTCAAGGAGACGCTCGACGCCTGCTGCAACGGTAAACAGCTGGTCACGTGGTTTTGGTCCTACACGCCATCAGGCTAAATGGTGGGGGAGGTCTCTCTCAGCTGCACATTCACTCACTCCCTTCATCCTCCTCCTCCAACAACGACTCCCTAATGAGTAGCAGGACAAAGCCAACCGCAAAGGCCCGATACTGGAGGGGTAGGGGAGGTAACAATACCCAGCAAAGTGATATCTTTCACATATATATTTGGATTATAAGCTGAATTAGATGTCCTTAAATACTTTACACAAAATCTATAAGGTATAAAGGCTCTTCTATTTTCTGTCCCTTCAAAAGATGAAAGAAAGAAAAAAAATCAAACAAACAAAAAACAAAGAAGAAACAGCAGTATATCAGGAAGAGTCTATCATTTGTATCTGTAATGAATGCCTGGCCATATATTCAAATTAAGGGTTTGTGGTGTCTGGTCAAAGTAAGCAAGCAATTTAAAAAGCATAAAGAGCTGTTAGGTTACTATTATATCCAGTATAATTGATATTTTTAAAATGGTGCTCAAAATTTATTCCGGGGGGGAACCCTGGGAATAAACAGATGTAAATTATAATTGTCAGCTGTGACAACAACAACAACAACAACAACAACAACATGTAAGCATGGTGCCTGGAGCAGCAACAATCAGTTACTTAATTTACTATAATAGCAATTAATTACAGGTCTAATCAATATCTTAAACAGCTTCTTTTACAAAACACAGTTTTTAAAAAAAATATTGTGCCGTATTGCAAAAACAACATATTTGGGTTCTGGACACATTATCATGACAACAGGTCAACTCATGAAAAGAAATAATATTACCTGCAGCCACAGACTTTAAAATGTAATCACAACCTGTCTATTTTTTTAAATGCAGAGTCCCAAAAAGAGGTTGTATAAGCCCTTCATATCTTTGGGCTCTTAAAGTCACTCTCTTGTCATTCTCCTGACTCAACTATACACCAAATTCAAAGCAGCATAACATTTCCAGCACAATGTAAGTGCAGCTTTCTTCCTCCCATCACCAGGTCATCTTAACTGAAGGCGCATTTCGACAAACAGCAAAAGAGACACTGGATGCCTCGAGGAGGCCGTTCACCTCTCACTACCCTAACCCCAGACAGGCGAAACACGCTGCCTCCAACCAGAGCGTCTGGCCTTCGTTCCAGTAGTTTTTGGCTTTCATAAATAAGACGGGCACATTGCTGGAAAGAAGCGGAGAGCACTGGTTTAAACTCTCTGGCATGGGAAAAACATGGGTGGATATTAATATTAAGTAGCTGTTCAAACCTGTACCAGTCAGCTGCTGCCAAATCTACACTGAAGTTAATAGCTTTTTGGTAGTACGACAGCAACTTTTATAGGTTTATTTAGTCACTTACAACAACCAAAAAAGGTTTCTGTTGTACAAATATGTACATTTCACATTCCATCTCCATTAGATACAGCATTTACTTTGCTAATGTCAAATACTATTATAATACCAAATTCTTTTGCCAAAACAATACTATGAAAGACATAATAAATTCATTTAAAGACCAGAAATAGTTTTTTGAGCTTTATTATGCAAGACAGAGTGCTGAACAATTTCAGTCTTATCCTTCACTTAAAGCTTCCATTAAAAAAATAAAAATAAATAATAATTCATCTAAATCTACAAGGGCGAGGCTCAGGACATTGCTTGCACACAAATAAAAGCCTCGTCAAATAACGTGTTTGTACATGAGAGGATGTAAATAGAGTTAACTTCACTGGCAGGAGAATAAGGCTCTAACCCGGAATGATGAAAAATGCCCACTAAACCGGTTTGAGAGAGTCTGACAGCCTTAAGAAGCCTACCGCCACTGCTCCGAATGTAGGTTAATGATCAGATACCCAAGCAGAGGACAAGAACAATGAAGCCTTTACTGCTGATTACGGGTTAAAAGGAGGGGGGAGGGAATGTGGGAGGGATTAGACCAAAGGTTAGGATCCAGGCGTAGGTCTTGTTCTCATTTCCACCACATGGCCAAGCTCACTTGACTCAAACACTGGAGAGCTGTTGCTACTCGAGGAAATATCGATATCCACAGTATGGATGGAGAATTAGAAAACAAAAAGTATGAAAATCTGACTCTGAATTAGCAAATTATCAGACTTGCCATTAATAACAGTGAGCTAAATATCCAACAGGAATGCATCCCATGTTGCTAACACAAACTATTAACCGAAAAACCTCCTTTTTAATACATGTTAAAAAATAAATGAATTCTTTAAAAAAAGCCTCATTACTGTTGCAACATGTTCGCTTACTTTAAAACAGAACGCCCTCCTTTTCCTTTCAGAGAAGTTGTAGGCAATGATTTAAAGCCCCTGGTGGCAAAGACATTACCTACATGACTATGAAACAAAACACATCTGCAGCTAACAAGGTGTCACAACCACAAGGAATCCTATCCACTCGGTTCCATATGAGCAACTAGCTGGCCACAGTCTGAAAAATAAACTGTGAGGG
Source organism: Oreochromis niloticus (assembly GCF_001858045.2). Classification (NCBI taxonomy): domain Eukaryota; kingdom Metazoa; phylum Chordata; class Actinopteri; order Cichliformes; family Cichlidae; genus Oreochromis; species Oreochromis niloticus. The sequence continues at coordinate 24,754,669 of NC_031982.2, forward strand.
AAATATTGTGTCAGTTTTCATTATGACATTCAAGATACGACTCCATCTACACCGGTCACATCCTATTAAGCTCGATGAGCTGTCGATCCGATCACAGGCCTGACACATGGCTGCCTGCGCGGTGCCAAAACCACAGCTTTGCAGTGCCAGAGTAAGCTTAGATGAGACCAGGGTGTGTGGAGAGGTTGAAAAAGCAACTTCAACTTCATGCTGCGAGGAATCTACAGATTACATAGCGCACCAACCTTTTACCTTTGATTTAAACCTCTTGAGTCAACAATGAAATACCAAAATTGCTCTTGAATAGCTGGACGTTAATCAGTTAATTGTTTGAAGGCCTAGTTGAGTAAAATATTTAAACCTCTCCTTATTTCAACACTATAGTCTTAATGCTTAAGAAGACACAAGATGCCTTGAATCAACAACGCAGACACAGCAACCATTTTCAGAACTGGTATATTTTTTACAATCAGACCCACAAGAGATGCAGCATATTAATGTTTTTTTTAATACCAATTTGTATTCTAAAGTGTTTCCTTTAAAGACTGAGGCTGTGTGGAGCTAAAGGACACAAACTCAGAAACATTAGATATTCATTGAAAGGAGTTAACCATTCACCTTCCCTCGGTCACTTTACACTGAAAGTGGACGACCTTGGTACTGAAATACATCAATTAGCTTAACAATTACATGAGGTTTTACAGCGTTTAGGACAGTTGGTTAGATTTGTCCATTACAGTGCACTCAGTGCTCCTGCGCGATTTCATATTACTGTGCTTGAGTGTTTTGATGAAGTGGTCAATACTGGAACACTACATAAATCCATGGACCATAATACACCACAGCCACACCATTAAAACCACAAAGAGGTGAGGTAAATAACATGGACTACCTTGGTTCAATGTAATGTTCTGCATTGAAACCTTAGGTCCGGGCATTCACGTGTGTGTTATGGGGAATTTAAAGTACTGTATCGTCCTTTTACACTGCTGTTACTGTAAAATCAACCAACACAAAGCCTATGTTGACGCACCTTTGTGCAGGTCTCCAAAAAGGTGACAGCGTATAGCTTGGTGGCAACGATGCTTTGCTATGGGCTGTAAAGTTAGCGTTAGATGGACACTGGCAATTCAAAACTAAAAAAAAAAAAAAAAAAAGAACAAAAGAAAGAAAAGAAATGGGGGGGGGATGCTACTTCGACTGTTTTTAACACTCTGTTTCACTTCAATGTGAAGAAGTTCTCTGTTTATTATTACTTCTGTCTTCTGTACAGCACGGGCTAATCTGTAGCTGTAGTCCTTTATAGCCGGACTACAGTATGAACAAAAAAATAAATAAATATGCATAACCCACAGTGCATGTCATTCCACATATTTATGAACTATCACCTGATGAAAGTTGATATCTGCAACATTTCAAGCTGTGCGTACCAATGCACTGCCATACTGAGCGTCTGATGTTAACATTTTCCACCATTTTAATGCTGTTGTAGACAGCTGGGAGCAGTACCAAAAGGCCTCCCTGTCAGGACAACGTGCCCCACCAAACTGCAAAACCTGCTGAGGGAAAACTCAGACTTGGATCGTACTCCCACCTTAACTGAACCACCCCAGAATGTGTAAGAACTTATCTTAACAGGTACCTTCAACATGCAGAACCTGTAGACAAGGTAAAAGGTTTTTTGTACAGCAAGATTTCTGGTTTCTGTTTGCAGTCGGCGCTGTATTACACAATCTTGTTGGAGCAGTTGGTGGCTGCATGCAGGTCAAAAGAAGGAAATCTTTGGGAGTGTCCTTCGGAGTCTGCCAAAGTTCCCATGTCTGTTTGGGTGGCAGAAGAGGAGCCTACATTTTTCATGTTGTGGTTCATTAGTGTATATAAGTCAGCCCTTTCCAAGTTTGTTTAATCTTTACTGTAATCATATGCAGAAACATGAAGAAACATGAAATTGGACACAGAAACTGTGTCCAATTTCAGCAGGTTAATTCTAAACATATCTGAACTGCTCTAAACTGTTTTGCGCATGAAAAAGGCCCCAGTTGATTATACTTTAAACAAGCATGTTGAACACATGCTTTACTTTGTTTTCAGGTTATTTAATCAATAAATGTTTGTTTCCAATTGTGTCTAAAAAAACCAAAATGAAACTGATTAATGTAGGAGTTCTGCCACATAAAAATGTATTTCCTTATTACTACATGTGCAATTAACTTTAATTAAAAAAAAACAACTTTAATTTTAATGGGCTGGCTGTAGCTCAGGAGGTAGAGCAGTCATCTACTTATTGGAAGGTTTGTGGTTCGATCCTTGGCTGCTCCAGTGTGCATGCCGAATATTCTTGCGTAATATAATAAACCCAAGTTGCTCTCCAGTGCATCCACTGGAGTATAAATGTGTGTGAATGTTAGATAGAAAGCACTTATGTAGAAAAAGCATAGACAATAGCGCTTTTATGAATGGGTGAATGAGGCAAGTTGTATAAAGCGCTTTGAGTGCGGTAGAGTAGAAACGTGCTATACAAGAACCAGTCCATTTGGTCCATCCATGTTGCCAGGTCTGTTGCTTCAAATATTTTAAACAGCTAGTAAGACATAAAACCCATCATCAAAAGCAACCCTAAGTTTTATGTAAACATACAGTGGAGAATATGACAGGTTACTTCCTGTATAATAACCCTAAGGGATCTAAATTGTAGCCCGTTTTCACCTTAGCTTCAAACCCATTTAAAATGAAAACTAGCACACTCATGGATAGCATAAAGCAGCATGCAGAGTACTGCCAATGATTAACACAATCTGATCACATTTCTCCACTCAAAAAGAGCTCAGTGACACGATTTATTCTACAACCAAAAGGAATCCACTGAAATTGTCCCATGAATGAAAATCTCATTAACCTATTTTACAGCAGGAGGGTCCTCAGCCCTCCGAAAGCATGGTCACAAAATAGAGCCAGAGTAAACAGGATATGACTGCTTTCTTTGGCATCAGTGAAGTGAAAGCAGTCCATGAAGAATGCAAAGAACACACCCACTGTCAAATTGTCTTTCCTCACAATAAACTAGCAACAGACAGATATCTCTCTCACTGCTCATTCATAAAATAAAACTTCAAGAGCTCTTTAATAATTTACAAAACCTACAGCATTGTAATATTGCAACCCAGTCTGTTCCTTCCTTCCTGTGCGCATGAGGTGCATTCACAGTCACACAGGAAGGTCACAGGCTCTCGAACTGTCGGCCTTTAAAAGCGTACAATAGATTATCAAGCCGTTACACACAAAGATACTGTGCTCAACGTACCAAACAAAAACAACACTTTGCACACATTCAGCTGCTGGCAAGGGCCAGCACATGTTGTGAAATCAGGAGGCTCCACCCTCTTCACAGACACATGCACAAACGCACGCTTGCTAGGCCTCTTGAAGACGCAGATACTCAGCTGATGGAGCCAACTGCAGGTTCTGGTCTAGCTCGAGGCACATCACATCATGACCACTGCTTGCTTTCGTGCTCCCTTTTGAACTGCAACCCAATAAGTGTAGTCGACAAGTTGAAGTGAAAGTGACACAGAGCAGAATTTTAAGCTGCCTCAAATAGAGGAAACAGATGATTTCTTTGGCTTATTGTGCTTGGAGCTTTTCCCGTCACATTTATTGTAACCTTTTTAAATTTCACTCCATCTTCTAAGCTGACCAATCTTCACCATCACAAAGCTTAAACGGCGCAGCCACAGTAGCCTCAATGACGAATAATGGCAATTTATCAATACTCAGTGGGCAGTGGTGTTCACTTTGCTGAAGAGTGAAGAGTAAAAAACAAAAAAACTGACTGTTTGGGGGGGGGATTTCCCTGAAGATATGGCCCTGCTGTGAGCACTCAAAACAAAAAAAGAGGAACTCCAATCAGAATGTTAGTAAAGTAAAACAGCTTTATTACAACCATAAGTCATTCTTGCTCTTTGTTGCTGTAAAATGCTGTAATATGGCAAAGATCAGACCTAGCAGACAACATATAGGCCCAAAATACCAAAGATAGCCAAGCTAAACCTCTCAATGTGAAGGACTTGAGCACAAAAGGCACATGTTTAGGTCTCAAACAGACTGCTTATGTTTCACATGAAAGGAACCAATACATTTACTAAGTTTAAGCTCATATGAAATCATTATTTTTCTTTACTCAGTGATGTCCAAGTCATCAGTGACTAGTACCTCAAACCTTAGGCCAAATCTCTCTCAATATGCTTTGAAGACAAGAGATTTTTGGCTTTTGTTCCCTCAGAATTTTGCAATCAGGGGACCAAAATAACAATAAATAAAATCTAAGACATCACTTTGTGTTTAGGCTTAACCCTAAACCTGTGAAGGGTTAATGCCTTTCTCTCTCGTTCTCTAAGAGAATGTCTTCTAAATAGCTTAAGACATTTTCCATTGCACTGATCTGCATTTAGAACCCTCCACCTCCACCTCAATGTGAATGTTACTCTTTTAATCTGCCGCCTCTTATTTTTCCCCTTTCTTAAATTACTTCTCACCCAAAAAATGCATAACGCACAAAACATTTGATATGGCAAGTTAGACATTGTGTTAAGGAATAAAACAAATTACAAAGACAAAATATTGTATAATACTGGAGACAAAAACAATAAAAACTGGAAATAAATATTATGTACTTTCCACTGTATGAAAAATAGTCCAAATGAACAACAGTAATGCAAACAAATTTTCTAAAGAAGTGCACTGTAAAGAGGGAATAACGTATGCCCTTACATAATTGCTCAGGCATTACAGCACCTTAGTCAATACCCTATTCTCTAAGAAGCTTATAGTCTGTCTGGAAAGGCTTTATACTATAGATGTCATGCTAAGGTTTTCCAGTTATTTTTAGAGCAAGTCCTCTTTGTGCTTGCATTATTAAGGAAGAAAATATTGGAAGAAGTCTAATAACAATCTAAGAAATCTGAAAATTTGACGTAGCTGGACTTTCAGTTCAGTATTAACTGTGTACTGGGCTGCATTTCTTTACAATCGTCTGCATGGCTCTCAGCACGTTTCTGTCTGTGCCTCTTATGACGATCTGCCTGGACGGCACGTGTAAAACTGATGTGACTGCAGATTCTTTCGCACCATCTGATTTCCATGATCTGGCAGAAATAAGAGGAAAATCAGATTTTTGAGAATCCAGACCTGTCACTATGCATGCGAGCGTGATCAGAAGATAAATGCTGGCATTAAATATTGCCAAGACAGCCAGAGAAAATATTTCAAACTGACCAAAACTGCTCTGTAATTAATGTCACAACCACAGTGGGACCGCAAGAAGCAATTATTCAGATGATCACTTTATTAGTATATGACATAAAGCTACAATGTTAAATACAAAAACAAAATGCTCTGTCTAAACATAAATATTTTTAACTTGCTTAACGACATTACTCTTAAATAACAGTTTTTCTGCAGATCAAACTCACTTCATCGTTACAGGAAGTCATATCACATAGAAATATAGATCGATACACAGTTGTGACAGTTGAGTCACAACTGAATAGCTGTTTAACATGCCTCTCCTTTAAGGCAAAGTCCCACCTGTAATTGACTACGCTATGAGACAAACTCTGTAAGGGATTTGTAGACGAGCAATAAAAGCTAATTTAGTGTCTGAAGGAAAGAAGGATGAGTGAAAATGAAAGCAAAAGCATTGGAAGACCAACAAAAACAAGATCCAATCAATGAGAAAGAGGAAAATAACATATCTAATGCCAGTTCTAACAAAAATACTCTCAGAGAACAACAGGTGATATTCTCTTGTGGAAACTGGTTTAATTTTAAATTAAAAAAAAAAAAGGAAAAGAAAAAAAAGATTTGCCAGCTAGCTTGTGAAACTGATCGTCATCGAGCTACATGTCAACCGATATCTGCCCACTGGCTCTTCACCCCATACATGTGGTAGGCATAGAAATTCGATGAAGTTGTCAGCCAGCTTATTATCAAAATCAAAAGCAGATGTTTAAAAGTAAAGTTCGTCATATGCCTGTGAGTATATACACTGTAATAGAACTGTCAATGTAGTTATAATCAGTAGGGTTGGTGCAGTGTGATCATGACAGAAGTTAGAGCTTTGTCTTTCTGAACAGCCAAACTGGAAAGGATGGACAGACTGGCAACTGCAGACAAAGCGCATTAATGTCATAATAATTTCAACGCGTTTTGGAATAATGGGCCTGCTATCTAATGGGAGAAAGGTGCCTATTTACCTTGCAGTTTGACAACAATGTAAATTCAGCTTGTTGGGAATTTGGGGAGGAATTGCTTTAGTCCTTCCCTAAAAACTCGAACTAACTTACTGTTTAGTGGACCATGAACCAAAATGGAGCCTTTGGTAGACAATATCTATCTCAGGAAAGTAAAACTCGCTACGTTTCTGAAGATCAACCTGTGGAAGGATCAATGATCCTTCAATCAATGATTGCCTTTGTCTCCAGATCGCCCCTAGTCCACTTTTGGCGAACTGTAACATTTGACCATTTGCTTTGAGATTCTGCTGTTCACCCCATAGCCAACTTGGAGGCCTCTCAAGACATGTGAGTCCTCATCAGCCTGGGGCTCTTTTCACCCCCCAATGCAACCATAGACTTCACAGATTAGGCTGAAGAGGGACTTTACTATCAAAAAACAAACAAACAAACAAAAAAACACAACCACCCACTGGGCTGGACATGCAACCATTCATGTTTTTAATGTACAAAGCCTACCTTTCCCTACCTCCCTCACATTTTCCAGGTGTTTGTTTTTCCATTTTAAATTATATCTAAAGGTCAATGAAACCCACAAAAAAAGACTAAGTTGAAAAATGTTCAAGTTAATTTACATTAATTTAAGATTACAGTATGGATCAAAACAATCACGAATATGATTTTTGCTATAGTTGAGCTGTCTTACACACCAATAGCAAAGGTAGCCAGGCAGAAACAGAAGAACGTGAACTGGTGCTGCAGCAATGCAGACATATCAACAAAACAAACATGACATTGGAGTATGTCTTGATGAGTTTGAGTGTGACATGCTGAAACTTTGAAGGGGATAGTAGTATTTACACAGCTTTTCTCTTGTCCTTTTGTGTTGTTTTTGTGTCATTCAAGTCTTTTATTACTCCTAAGTACTTGTTTGGGCAGCTATTTCGAAGAATTTAATTATTTTAATACCCCAACATCAAAACCACTAACAGGTCAATGATGAAATGTTTTCTGGAAACCTTTATATAAATGTTTTGTTTTTTTAAAAACAATCATCCTGACACCTACCACCCACCCGACCACTGTTACACTATGCACAAAGGTTAACACTAGAACATACCAAACCCTAATCCTAACTTTAATTTCACTTGGGACTGATTCATTTAAAATCTTGAGGTGAAAAGTCAAACAAACAAGCAACTTTTTGTTTTTGAAATTGCTGATCAGTAACACAACACCTCCAATAGCAGCCAACAGCAGGACAATGTATCCCACCACACCACAAATATTCTCTGGAAGAGCATGATAAGTAAAACAACAAACAAACAAAAAAAAGTGAGGAGTTCAAGGTATTGACTTGACCTACAAACTCTCTGGATCCCTATACAATCTATCCTCTGATGCAGCACAACAAGTCCAGTCCATGGAGCCCATACCCCAGGTCTGCTCAATTATGGCAATTCACATTGAGATCACAAACAAAAGCACCGAGCACAGACTGCCAGTAAAAAAAACTGGAAATGGCATTTGATGCTCCTTTCCAGTGGCTCCAGAGTAGTGATTTACACATTCACCTAAGAAGCCTGAGATCCCCGGTTCAGTGCTGTGAACAAACACAAATCCCTGTGGGGTTGTGTCATGAAGGGCAACCAGTACAAAAAAAATTTCTTCCAAATCCAACATCTGGAGTTACCCACTGTAGCCATTCCTCGTGAATAAGGGAGCAGATGAAAGTAGCTTTTTTCAAATTTAATTCTCCTTTATGTACTTGTTAAAACCAAAGTGTTTTCAGACAACTAAAATTGTTTTAATATTAGTGCTGACCAAAAGATGATCTAAATCTGGTACAGCATGTCAAGGAGTACGTCTGGAGGTTAAGAGAAGGACACAACACTGACTTTATACTTCTGCTGGGAATTTATGTAGAGCTTAGGATGTAGCATACGCCAGTGCTTGTGCTGACTGCGTCGATGGCGATGTGCACATTAGGTTCTGTCTTAGCTTTAACAGAGGAGTATGAATCTGATACACACGCAGCAAAGGAAAAGGTGCCATGGATTTATAACACAGGGCAAATGAGTGCACAAATGTGATAAAAGAAGGGATTCTTTTAATTGTTTAATCTCATTTTAAATCATTAGATTGAATGTAAATTTTGATTAACTGGAGAGCCCTAATATACCCTTAAACCTATATGCCCCAAAAAACCTAATCTTTTGTAGAGAATCACACCGTTACACTGAGGTTATGTGTTTTTAAAAATCACCAATTAAGTAACACAACTAAATAAATGCTGTTTGCAATGAACAAAACGATAAATAAAAGCCAGGGCAGTGCCTTTTTGTGACTTAAAACTGACATTTATTATTGGACACCATCATTTAATTTGCTTCATCAGTGTCAGTTACTAAACTACCAGAAGACTGAAGTGAACAAAGAAAACCCTTTCAAACAAAAAGAAGCATCCTCTCTTCAATGGCACCACAAAAAAGGCACCCATGACGCACTGCAAGAAAGAGCTTGGTAATATACTGCAGTGTCAATTATGTGTCCTACTCGTATTGTCATAACCTTTAGTGCCGTGGGAGCTCTCATTCATCCTCAGGCAAATCATCATCACATGATACTCAGTTGCCAGTGAGAGAGATGTTAGTACAAACTCATTACAGAAAGTAAAAGAGTATTTAAAAAACAAAAGTTTGAGGTTACACAAGCACACTAACGAAAAGCCTACTAATCCCACCACGTACAATTGAGTCCAAAACAGCAGTGACCATCAATCAAGGGAAAAGACAGCACTTTAACGCCTGAAGAATCATGTTCCCTAATATGAGAGTGATATGCTCTATTGATAAAAATCAGCGACTGCCAATTTAAGTCTATGAATAACATTTTTATTTACGGTTCTGTCTATATAAAAATGTATATAAAGGAATATCAGATAAACAGTGGACTACATTTAACAAAACATGAATATGAAAAAATATCATGTATTACTACATCCTAACTTGCTCCTTAATACATTATTAATGTATTAATGTATATACATGGTCCTTGTGATTTATCTAAATTGCAGCTGAGGTTAAGAAGTTTAAAAAAATGATTTAACAAGATTAATTCTAAAGGAATTTTAATTACAATTGCACAAGAATTTACTCATCATTGAGGACTCATCATTTAAGGTATTTAAGTGCTGTTCCTTAGAGTAGTATGGTCAATTATGATGTGTCATGGCGAACTGGAAGTATGCTTGTTGTTATACAACCTTCTATAATCTTAACACATTCAGTTTAATTAATCAGTTCCTGGTTTAAGGTCCGCTAAAGAGTGAAATTACTAAATATAACTTTAACTGAAATGACACACAACTGTGTGACTTCCGTGGCACTTTGAAAAACTGACCACCCTGTTTTAAGAGTATTTTCTTGCATTCCTGTAAGATTTGGTTATCTAAAAGGCCACAGACACAAGCTGATGCTACAATCAATTGTCAGCACAACAGTTGAATTATAAAAAATAATGTTTTATTTTAGTAACTGTCAATTTCTAAATGGAAGTTTCTAGAACACTAGCAGTATTCATGTCTCCAAAATTAAAATAAGCCCCCAAAAAGAGACAATAAGAGTATGTGTTTCTGATGGTTGGTTTCTTATGGTTTTATTTTTGATGCAACCTTTAAGCAGCTGCTTGATTAGTTAATCACTGATCATGGCATGTTTTCATGTTTGAATTGTGGTGCAACTCTAAATAGCATTCTTCTTCATGATCCCAAAATGAACATTTCTTGCAAAATTGAAAATGAAACAATTATTTTAAAAGGACCAGTTAACTGTATTTACATGTGCTCTTCCTTAACAAAGACATAAAAATATATTTTACATTTAATAGTGTTGTTTTTTTGAACTGTATGAAGAACAGATTAATTAAACACTATTACAATATTACCATTACACTGTCTATATCCTGCATTCAACATAATAGTATAAGACGAATACACAGTATATTGTATGAGACAGATGGCACTTAAAAATACTGCCACTAGGACCAATTTCGGACTGATTCTAAAAAAAATTTAAAGCTTCATTTAACAGTTTAGAAATGCTGCAATCCAATAAAACTCTTTAACTTAACGTATGCTCAATTTCAGGTTGACGTTTTGGTTGATTCAGACCGGTTGCTGCACAGACAGCCATGTAAAGACAGGCAGCTTTTGTATCAGGCAACACACCCCCAAGATGTCACAGTCACTGCCTGGGAGGCGCAAGCTCCGGATTTTTCAAAGCTATGCTAGTTCCTTGAGAGAATTTACAAATCATAACCACATTTTACAGCACATTGACTGCTATTGTCCCGCCAAACTACGCTGATTGTAAATAAACGAAGTGGCGTTGGCTCGATCATTGCAGACACCACCACCCACCAACGTTAACGCCGCTCGTGCTTTCAATAATCAAAAAGTAATGTTGTTGAGCGCTAAAATTCGCAACTTGGACATAGATAATAAACACGAGCTGTGGTGTTAGTTGATTAATCTTGCGGTGAAATTCGTCTTGCTTGTAAATATGTTGTCTAATGCTAGTGCTTGGCCAGGACAAGGCAAATTCAAGTTCACGTTTCGCGATTAAACAGCAACAGTCAACATAGGGAGCACAGCACAGCCCGAGACAAAAGCCCACTGCAGCTCCTTCACTGCCCTCACGATCCCCCTCCCCAGCGCTTAATCTAAGCTAGCTAGCGAGCTTGTTCCCAGCCCTACACAGCCTCGTTGGCTGTCTGGCTGGCTGAAGCTAACCCAGCTCGCTCTGCTTCGCCCCGACATTTTCCTATCAGCGCTCTGTATCCTCGCTTTGAAAGCACCGAGCTACTAAAGGCAGTTACTGGGGTGGAAATTTCAGTTAGCGTAGAATAAGTCCTCAATGTGTGTAACGCACGTGGCACACAACTATACCAAGCCCACGCAAACACATAACATTCCCATTTTCGCACGCAGTTTACGTCAAGTTAGCTTAACGTTAGCCAGCTTGCAGTACAACTTAGCCAGATTGCTAGGATTTTTTACCCATCCTGATCCGAGGCAGTCAAACAAGAAACCTCGTTTTGCGCTTACCTTTAAAAGGGGTTACACGTTCCCACCGACTCATTCAGGTTCCGCTATATGTGACTATTGCGCAATATTAACAGTTAATTTCCTAAATACTGGACGTTAACCGTAGCCTACGGCTGTGTGACGTTCATCGCTGCTTTTGAAAACATCCAAGCCGTTCGTCGCTCGTCCTCTCGGAGAAAAACCTAGCAAAACATGCAAGCGTCATTCTCATTGGTAGGGAGAAATCATGTGACCACCAGAGCACCACCGAGCTTATAAGGTCTGCGTCTGCTGGATAGACTGTAGATGGGTATGTGTCAAACGGTTTAACTTTCATTTAACCGAAGCCGTGAGTAAATTCGCATCTTTAATTTTAAGAATACGCTTTTTGCTGAGACATGTTGTAAGTTAGCGGCGTGTGTAGCACCTCAAAGTGGCTTTTGAGTGTGTGTATTTGAACTGAAAGGAGGGAGAGAGAGGGAGAGAGAGAACAGGAATGGGCACTTGACGTCATCTTTTCCGCTGCTGTGCTGCGGTCAGTGGGAACTTTCTCGAAGATCACGGCTGAGGTTAACACAGGAATGGTGTTTTCCTTCCTTTTCGTGAGCATGGCTGCGGACTTTAGGCCGCAGTTTCAGTAATTAGCCGATCTGGTTAAGTCGACCTATTAGCCCGCCAATTCAGTGTATGAGCCAGCTTAGAATTGGTTGCGCAGTGACATTTGCATCATGTTGCATGCATTGCGCATGCGTCACCGTGCATCATGTTATATGTTGCAGAGAAGAGCTGGGTTGAAGCGTATTGGTACGAGGAAAGTGGGGGAGGGGTACCGGCTAGACATGAAAACGGCCTCCGGATGGGATGGGATGAAAATGAAATGACAGAAGCAGTTGTAGGAAGCGGGGTGTTGTTCAAGGCTAAGGGGGTTGTGTTTATCATGTAATGTCTTGAATGAATCAACTTTAATGGTATTAAAGCAGGCGGAATCTTAAGGTCAATATGTGGTTCTTTTGTTAATAAAGGCAGTCACAATGATACTACCCACAGTCTAGTTTTGAGTATTTTAATTGGAGATGTACCAGATGAAATATTTTTTTTTATATATTATTCCTGTCAGAACCATCAGCTAGTCTCTATTAATGTCTTAAATGTATGTCCAGAACCAAATATAATGAAAAAAATGTTAAACCACATTTGAAATGAACTAAATAGAGGTAACATGTAGTAAAATAACTTTACAATTTAATCATAATTTGTTACACCATGCGTAGCAGCATGATATCTGGTGGTATTTACTGTTTACCAAAGGGTTTCTTTATGAATAAACAATTTAAATGTCACTGATCCACAGTAATTGAAAGACATCTTTAAATTGGTCCACTAAAATATATTTACATCTAGTAAAATTCAGAACAAAATATGAAGGAACAAAAATGAATTTGGTAGAGCTAATGTTAATTAAAAAGGCTTTATACTTTTTGTTTTATCATGTGTAGTATTTCAAACATCTAACAGCTGTAGCTTGTGCTGTGAGCTTTTAATCACGATTTTTCCATAGGGGCATACATGGTAGGAATATGTATCTTATTGTGCATGTGCTATGCTGTCATTTTGAGATGTCATATTTGAATTAATTTGGGTGTACAAAGGATGTGATTCATACCTAAGTAAAAACCCTTCATAAGCTTGCCATAGGTGGCCATCACTGAAGTGGCGATGAAGGTGGAAACTGTCACATAACTTCCACATCAAAGTATTTATGTAGTATCACAATATGCACAAAATATATTTAGCTTTAGGCCTACATTGACGTATTAAGCTTTACTATTCCAGTCCTTTAGCCAGTTTTGCATATAAGTATCTAGAAATATAACAACTACTATAAATCCTGCATTTCATGTTTCCAGTTTTGTTTTCCTTGTTGGAATCCACGTAAGTGAGACACAGACACCTTGAGAACATGTACAGGAACAGTTTATTTACACAATATATTTGACTTAACCATAACAGTTTCACTGACAGCTTGCCTTTGTAGCAAGCAGATAGTGGCCCAGAAATGTCTACAGGTCCGATCTTACACCGAATCCTGGTCCTTTAGGAGGCTCTGTCAGTGAAGTCAGTCCGCCTGCAGGCTCACAGGAGAATCGGCTGCTCCTATAGAAAAAGAACAAATGTCTTCATCTACAATCAGTTCACATATGACTTTAAAATTATATAAGAATCTAATATGCAAATTTTGCACGTACCTGGGTCCTGGTGGAGGGACTCTGCCTGCCTTAAGCTCATCAATAATATCCTCAATATCCTTTGGTGTAAGGTCCTCCTACAATAAGAGATGAGAGCAGCTTAGCTTTTGGTTATCTGATGATCCATGTTTTGATTTTCACATCCTCCAATCTGTAAGAAGATCTATTATATTCTAAAGACAGGGGAATACTTTAAATACTATCTTTGTAATTAAAAGGAAATTATGATGATTTATTCTAAATTCAATAAATAGATAAATACTACATCAATGTGAGATGTCAGTCAGTGACTGTATTTCACCCAACAGCAACTTTTCCCAACTTTCAAAATATCTTATTATTGATCTTTAGGACATGCAGGGCTGCACCAATTTATCAATAGTAAGATCTATGAATGTACCAATATGAGCCAATATCAGCCTTGTTCACTAAAATGTATCATATCAGTTTTAAAGTATACTATAAAGTATACAGCATAACAGAAAGCTAATCAACTTTAAAACAGGCAAGTATTTTCGTACTGAAGATTTTTTTTTTTGGTTTGGCTGCATGAGGAAACCAAGAAGAGGAAGTAAACAACAACAGAAAAACGATAAACAGGGAAAAAGAAGTGCATATACCATCTTTGGCTTATTTTAAACATCAGTATCGGGCCAGAGTTTCATGATCAGTGCATCCCCAGTTTTCCAATCAATTATTTTTTATGGCCATTAATAACTATAGCCAATAATAACTGACTTTAACTGTCAGTAAATTCAAACCAGCTCTGACAGATTTAGGTTTTTTTCAAGTCGTGCTAAAGAGGATACAAGTGTCAAATAGTGCTTTTTTAAAATGAATTATTTTATTTTATTTAAAGTACAGTTACTTTATGTTATTGCAGAGCTGAACCATAGTGTTAAAAATGAATGATATAGACTTGCCCAAAACCATTATGGCATTTTTTCAAACCTCACAATGTTCGTATGTACAAAGACTGAATCGGGTGGTAGGCTTAATTAATACTGCCTCTGTGCTGCTCCAAAGCTGCTTCTACCTTCATATTTAGAAGCCCCTGAACAACCCGACACATGTTCAAGCTCTTATTTGCAAACTGTGTCATCCTGAGTAAAACTAAATGTGTAATTGATGACTGAATTAATCTAATCTCCAAAGGCTGTGTGCATTGCTTGAGTGTTAATTATTCACATAAAAAATGCCAACCTCAGCACAAGGTACTCTTGGTATTAACACATCGTGCCTTTTCTTGCTAATAATGATATCTCAGCAAGCTGAGGTGTTGCGGAGGATTCCTCCTTCACAGTCATCTTTAACTGGGTAATTCACTTAAGCTCGGCTTGCAATAACTAAATTTCCCATGGTAGAATTATTTTCACGTGCTTAACCGCAAAAGAATCCAAAAAGAAAACTTTTCAGATCACACTTGGTTCTAGAAGTTGATATTTTTCCAAACTAATATAATGAATAAGACAACACTCGTGTTATAGCTGATTATTTCTCTATTTTTTTCTCCCCGCTGTTAATTTCCTTTGGAGTCTTCCATGTTGCAGGCTGTGTCACACCTGCACTGTTTTCCACATGAGAGGAACACTCCAGAAACGGTGCTGAGGACTAAATTCTCTGTACACATTCTTTGTGAAACTCGTTTGAGCTTTAATCTAATTTAGTTAATTTAGTTAAAACGTTCAGTATGGAAACCATCTGCACAGAGGACTCGAGCACTCACATAATAGTTGTCGTTGATCTGAACCATTGGAGCATTTACACAGGCACCCAGGCATTCCACTTCTATTACAGTGAACATCTTGTCTGGAGTAGTCTCCCCAACTTTGATACCTGTGGAGAACCAAATGGAGAGACGCTTTATATTCAGCTAGTCTCATCTGACACTCTACAGATTGTCTTACTAAAACAACAAATATTTTTAACTCAAGCATTAAAGCCTGACGTGCCACAGCTGTTAGCCACATATGTGAGTTAAAAAGAAGAGTAAAACTTCACTCTGGTTGACTTAAATTACAAACGTTGTCCTCTATTAAATGTAACGTTGGCTCAAGTGTGTTGACAGTTTCCTTGCTTGATTTCAATCTTGTTTGATGCTACAGCTTGATATTGTTTGAATACCACTGGCAACTGTATATTTATACATTTGTTCTCAGTCTCTGTTTATCTCAAACATATACAATAAAAAAAAGTTTGTTTTCATCTGTTTTCATCTCTTCATTGGTTTCTCAGCATAAAATGGAAAATCACTCTTACCGAGTTTGTTTTGGATGGCCTCCACGATGCTGTCTGAGTTGCAGAGCATGCAGGGTGTTGTCGTGCAGACCTGAATGAAGTATTTTCCCACAGGCTTACGTAGGAACATCGTATAGAACGTTGCTACTTCATATACTCTCATTGGAGGGATTTCCAGCACCTCTGCAACCTGAAATACAAAATTTATATAAAATGTGTTCGTTATCATCAGAAAAGCTTGACGAGCATCACTCTGCTGGAAAACACTAAAAATATGACTGTGCCTTGTTCATGGCAGAAATAGGGAGCCATCCATGTTGCCTTTGGGCCAAATCCAACACGGGGATGGTGGCTGCTTGCTTGTGTCCTTCTGGGTACATTGAAGTGATCGCCTCAATCCTCTACAGTGAACAGAAAAAGATATTTTTCCATGACTGTATTTCCCATTTTTATTTTAACAATAAGGCCAATTTATACAGTGAAATAGTCCTGATATAATTCATGTACATGAATTAAATGATACTATAATTGTAGTGCACTGTACAGTAGTAGGTAGGCCATCTATCGTTGAGCTTTTTTTCTACAAAAACACCAGGAAAATACATTGTGTCTGGTGTAGTAAGGTGAAGAGGCAATTAAATAACTACTAAATTAGTTACAAAATAAAGCTAGCCAATCAACTTGGGTATTTCTGAAAAGAAATTCCAGCTTTTGTACAATAACACAAAATCAATACCCGCAATTATCTGCTATTACTGGTAATGAAAACCACATCAGTGCATCCTTAAAAAAAATACTGTTCAACACAGATGCGAGGCTCACCTTTTTGTTCTCCTCAGTGAACTCAAAAGGTGTGTCAGGGTTGTTGTCAGGAGTATCTCTGTGCTAAAAAAGAATAAGGATAACATTAAAGTAGATTAAACTTTATTTATAACAGACACACACACACATAATCGTCTTCGGTATATAATTATCTGTGTATGTATTAAATCTTATGAAGCTTCTACTGAGGCTGAATTTTTCCTCAACAGCTACCACTTTCATGCGTGAGTAACAGATCTGTGAGCTGCAAACAGTATCTGATAAAATATTAACAGTTCATCATGTAAGCCCAGAGGGAAACAGGTGCTACTACCCAGCAAGAGAACAGACTCAACACAGACAACTATTATTTCTGCTTCTGCACACACTGCCCCCTTGTGAGCAGCAAGGCTCCTTTGTGCAATAAAGAAATTGAGGGGGGAAGAAATTTAATGTTTTTGTGTTTTGTTTTTTAATTTAAAGCAGCCAACCAATGCATTAATTAAAGAAGAGTGTCATAACCATTTTTTTTTTTTTAAATCAAGTACAGGTTAAAAACAACGTTACTACCGGGGGACTATGGAACCAAGGAGAGTTTCCACTGCATGAAACTTTCACAAGATGTTTTTGTGTGGCTGTAATGGCTCCTCCCTGGATAAATTAAGGTCTTTCGGAAAACAGATACCACTGGGATCAATCCTGCACAAACATACTGCCGAGCTGTGTCTTCAATTAATGGCTGAGCCTTTTTTTTTTTTTTTTTTGCAAATGTTCAAGTTAGTGAAGCATGGACAAAACACATCTCCAAACCCACCCAAACAGATGAGGATAACAAAAATACAGCATAAGGACAATACTTGACACTGATGACAGTAGGTTTATAAGTTCTAAAAACCTTTGCATTTAATTCTACCAGTCTAATAACGGAGCTGGTATAGTGTTCATATAGGCCAGGTATAGCTGCCAAATCTTAACAAAGGTATTATAGTTGTTTCTGAGAGTGTAGGTGATCTTTTTAAGTGGGACACATCTACTGTATATATCTCTGAGATCCATCTAAAAATAGGTAGTTGGAAGTCAGACTTCCACATAATGGTTATGCACTTTCTAACAACACATAGAGCCAGTTCCAGGAACTTCTGTTGGCTTTTTTCGTAATTGGGTACCAACCTTTAAAATCCCCTAATAATCATATTTGAGGATCTAATGGAAAGAGTAGCTCTAAAACCTTTGACGTAATGTTGGAAAATTCATGCCAGAATGCCTTTACCTTTGTGCAAAAACACAAACGCTCCTCAAAGAGGAAACTGGTTTATATTTATTTAATTTTTGTGGCGTAATGTAAGTTTGATGGAGAATGTTGTAATGGGTCAGTCTGTATCTGATATGGTTACATTTAAACATTTCTGGCATTATTCCGACCATCGTTCTGCCTCAATTGTTACATGCAAATCGGACTCCCACATCTCCCGTGACCTGTGTAACCCCGGTTTTGGAGCAGCACTCACTAAGACAGAATACACTTTTGAAATAAGACAAGGCTAGGACAAATACAGTTTCTAAAAGTTTCATGATTAAAGTCCATGCTTGTGAAAATTTGTTTATGCATACACCAAGTAAAGAAAGCTGATATGGTGTTGCTGTTTAATCCTGTTTTATGAAGCCCATCGGCAAGTCTTTTTCCTAACCCTTCTAAAATGTATTTACATGAATAATTCATTTTTCAATAATAGACAAACATTGCAGAAGTAAGTGAACTTCTGCCCCAGTGTAACTTTAAAAAAACAATGTTAGTGTGACATAGTAACAGCTAGACTGACTGAGTTGAAAAATGAACAGTAACAATTAAACTTAGTAGTAATATAGATAATATTAGAAATGACTACAAATTGTTGCTGTAATTTACAAAATTTTCCATGAGCTGCTGATCTGTAGTAACCTACCATGATGAGCTCACACAAAGTATAAAAAAAACCCTGTACAGCATCCGCATGTACTCTCTGTTTTTGTCTGTCACCTTCTACACATTTTGTGCACTGAGGAACAGAAAGTGCCACTCACCACAAAAATGCCACCAGCTCCAGCACGTACAGCAGACTGATGCAGACTCCTGGCCTGCAAAACAGAAGAAAACAGGTAAAATACCTAGTGATGTCATGGAACTAAATTCAAACTGATCTCAAATGCCAACATTTCTTGCAGCAAACATGTCACTTACATGCAATACTTTTGAGTGCACAGCATATGTTAAAAATAATGAATCCAATTCATGACTTGCAGGAGTTCATTCTTTAAGACCTAAGTTGAAGTTGTGTTAGTTCAGCGATAACTAAAACCCAAAACATCAGGTGGTGCAACCAAAAACATGAGGTTTTTATGTAAAACTAGGATAATATTGAAGTAAACGTTAACTTAATTTCTATTTTATTTTAATTTTATTTTCAAATTATGTGTGCCCTTGGTAAATTAATACAGGTGTTCGAGTAAAAAAGTTTGAAGTGAACCAGGAACTGGAAGGGGTGAAACTGCAGATGTCAAATTAACATTGTGATTTAAGATCATCTGTTAGTTTTCTAAATGTCTTATTTGTCTGTAGATTAAACTCCTTCAAGTCATATTTTAAACAGAACTGATGCACTTAGACATAATAAAATATTAATCTCACATCAATGATCCAAAGATTGCAAGACTAAAGACTGTAGGTAATTGTTGACTGACTGGCTCAATGTAAAAACTATACTAGTAATAAATCTTTAAAATACAGACAGCAATAAAATGGAAGGTTTGAGCCTAAAGTTAAGATTTTTGTTTTCTAGTATTAGAAAAAAAATATTTTGAGAAAACTTCCTCTAAAGCTGTGAAGTGTAAAATGCCACTAAAATGCTTATTGGAAAATCATATTTACATAAAGTATGACACAATAGCGTAAAGGTGGGTAAAGTTGTGTAAAATAAACCTCTTAGTGTATATTTTAACATTTCCCACTGGTCCGAAAGAAGTTACGAAAACTAAATAACCCCAAATCTATAGATTTCTACTTCTAGTCCACTATATTTAGAAATTACTTGCTGTACTACATTTATACTACTGAATTTTCTTGAAATCTTAAGCTGCGAATAATTCTACATCACCATAATATTAAATACACATCTTGTAACAAATTATGCCTTATCATTAAAGTTTAAGCTGCAGAGCTGTATACAAAACAATTAAAATGAGCCCCAATTGCAATGTTGGATTGATTATACTTATATAATCAATATTTATGATCTGATAGTACGATGTAATGTGTATGACTGTGAAATGTGACATTCTGCATAGTGAATACTTTTACTTTGGATAGCTTAAGTACATGTACAGTAACAAATGTGCAGTTTTACTACTTTACTAGTAGAAACTTTGCACAGTATAATTGATATTTAACGGATCTAAAGCTTTCGCAAGCTGTTACTATAAACAAAACAACTTCACGATTCTTGTGCAGAGCCACTTTTATGTAAATCATTATTTTATGTAAATCGCAAACAGTGTTATCTGATCCAAGTTTCCAGCTAGATTAATATGAGGTGATTCATATTGCTGTGTTTTGCCATACTGTGAATTTACAGTAGCCATGCAAGCAATTATATAGGGTGAAGTTAAAGCCAATTGCATGTAAACGAGCCTGCTAAAACCCATTCTAACGCGTATGTTTTCCTTTCGCTGCCCATTTTTCCAGCGATCGCCTTTTAAAAGTTTGACAGCAGAAAGCTAATTTAGCTAGCATGCTAGTGTTACCCAACGTCATTTTGCTGAGCGGCCTCCACTGCATGCCCTTGTGAAGAGTCATAGCATTTTTTTCTCCAAATTATCTAAAATTGCACCCAAACTTTTCCCCAGAACCATAAAAAAATCACAACCGTACCGCCTGCGACACTGCAGAGCGAACAGCAGCAGACAGAAACATCTTGTCGCTTGAAGTTTGGTCCCGGTGCGTTAGGAAATGAACGGGACAGCGGTAGCCGACATCAACACAAGCGCGCTCAGGTTCGATTCATACTGTCTGAAGCACGACGTGACGTCTGTACGTCTCTGCGCTGAATCGATCCCAGATTCAAGTTGGAGCTCAAAGTCAATCAACGTTGAATGTTTGCGAAAATTTCTTCTACATTCAAAAAACAAAATTATGCAAATATATATTGAACATTTTCATTTAAAATATGATAACAGAATAACAGAGTACAAGAAATAAAGACGCAGTAAAAACGGTCAAACAAAATTATACAAAATGCTTCACAAGAAACTTTTAACTAATATCTAATATTACTTTAATAAAAGTGCTCATTAAAAAGACAACATACTGCAGTAAAAATACTGCTATAAATTTAGTGGGATTACCTTTGGGATCTCTCTGAGCCTCTTTTTGTTTGCTGTGGTGATGAACAGGTTGACAGACAGAGGTCAGGAGTCTTCGTATATTCTGATGTAGTGAGAGTTGGTAGCAGGTGGGAAAAGCCTGGAGAAGTGGAGGTATGCACTCCAGGGAAAATGAATTATAGTCAGAATAGAACACATGTGCACGAATGAAAAAGACTGTAGTGAGACCTGCAGTATCTGAAGACGGTGCTTGTAACAAAAAGACAGGAGGCAGAGCTGGAGGTGTCAGAGTTGAAGATGCTCGTTGGGAGTGACCAGGATTAACAAGACTGGAAATCACTGCATCAGCAGAGCGATTCGTGGATGCAGTGAAACAGGACAGGGAGAATGTTGACGTGACATAGGAGGGATAGGGTGAGAGGAAGATGATCCGCTGTGGCGACCCCTAAAGGGAGCAGCTGAAAGTAGAAGCGGACATTATAAAATTGCGAATAATAGTTTGTCTCAGGTTAAATTGTTATAACTTATTTTCTACCGAGTATAAAATATTTTTATTATTTCTGTATTTGTTTTTTTGTTTTTTAAGTTTTTCACATGTGTTTTGTCAGTGGAATATTTTTTTCTTTTCTCTAAGGGTATTTTTTAACTGTGCTATTTTTAATGTTTGCAATGTCAGAGAATTAAAGCAAAGCAGGCTGGAAGCAGGGGTTTTACAGTGAGCTTTTCTATAAGAAATGTATTTTTTAAAAGACTAAGTTTTATGAAATGTTAGTGTTAAAAGGATTCAGGAGCTGTCTCTCATAGCAGACATACATTGGGGATTGGGCAGGGTTTGTTTGTTTACTCTGAAAGTGAATAATTGTTTCATACGTCTCTATTATTATTATTTTCTTCTTTTCACCAAGAGCACCCATCAGCCTCCTCCTTTCAAAATAAATGTTTGCCTGAATCCCCAGCATTTATCCTGCTGGGGGTATACCGCCTCCTTGTCCTCCTCCACCACCCACTTGCTTAGAAACATAATGTGATCAGCAGGCCAGGGATGGCTCATCCAATGAAAAAGTGGGAGTGCTGCACTCCATGAGCTGATTGGCTGCCCTGACTCTAAGCAGACTGAGCCAGAGCCTGCAGATCAGGGATTAGGGTGGGTCTTTCTGCATGCTGAATTGTGTTGGTTCAGTACAGGCCTTGTAGTGTTCTTACCTCACCCAGGAGGATTCAGACAGACCAGCAGGGACTCAGATTATACCATTTTCTGACTCACTCTCAGATGATATAGGCCTGTCTGCATCTGTACTTCCAAAATGGTTGTTCCTGAGTCTCAGGACAAAATGTACTACCCTCTTAATGACCTGCAGAAGGATGCTCATGTGCCCGACTTTAACTCATATCTGGCATTGTACCAAAAGTCTCTGGAGAATCCAGAAGGTAGGTCAAACTTGTCTGTATTTTTAGTGCAGCGCTTGCAGTGCTTCCTTGCCATTCATATCCCTTTGAGCCTGTCTGCATGCAGTATCTCTTTGTGCTAATCTGCCTTATCTGCATCCCATAACATTGATCAAAAGTATCCTCTGTTTTAGCTTTCTGGAAAGAGGTTGCTGATGAGTTCTTCTGGAAGAAGCCTGCAACAGAGCCGGTGCTGCAATACAACTTCGATGTGACGAAAGGGAGCATTTATGTGAAATGCATGGAGGGGGCCAAAACCAACATGTGCTATAATGTCTTGGACAGACATGTGAGGGAGGGGAGCCTTGGTGAAAAGGTTGCCTATTACTGGTAAGCACCAGCATGCCCCCAGAGGAAATAATAGCTATGATGGGAAACGCTGTCTGGAGTTATGCTAAGTATTCCAGTCAAAAACAACTGCTGTGTCCCCTGTGCTGACCCCAGAACACCAAAACAAACCACAGGCAGCACACATCACTACAGCAGTGCTTCTTCTTCCTGTCAGAAGCAGAAGATAACAGTTTACAGATTTTATACACTATCTGTCTAACAATTTCTTATTGTTTTTATAATGCAAAACTCTATTTCTATTTGATTAATCAACTACAAAAAGTCTAACTAGAGCAACTAACTTCACTTGATAGATGAATGTACACACATTACATTTTTAAACTTATTCTAGCTTTAAATTTTAAGCCATTTAAATGATTTGAACCTGCAGTTGCGTGCTGATCACCCCGCGCCCTTGTCAAATTACAATAAAGCCTCTACTTTATGATGTTTTATCATTATATTATGACAGTTATTATTTGCTCTGTCAACTGTTTAAGCTTAGCAAACAGGAGGGTTGTTCTGCATGCTCAGCAATATAAGGGTTCAGTGGAACTTGGCATACTGGAAATCACCTGTAGGAGAGCATTAATGCTGTTTACACTAAAACAAAGCACTTGTATGATATACCTGCTTACGTGTTTGCCATGACTATTTTAGTACACTCTGTAAGGAAACTATAACTATCAGCTGTGGTGACAAGTTATCAATTTCCACATGGTTTGTTTTGAGCAACAGTCGATCACTCATGGGACCTTAGCTCACGCTTTGTCCAAGCATAATTTGCACAACTGTCTAAAGTGGTAGAACAATGCCAAAAAAAAAAAAAAAAATAGAACAGCAAAAATGCTGCAAAGAGTCCCATTTCAACAAAAATCAGGGGCTGTGAAAGAAGTTTAAGCGACAAATCAAAAATAAACACATATTAATATAAAAGTAATCTGCTTCTATAGTATTTGTATAGATCAGTATAGATTAAATATGGGAAATTTGATTATCTCATATTTTTGCAAGTGGAGTCATATAAATGTTGGAATTAAAGAGGTCTCATGATCGACCCCTGCGGAACGCCATGACTGAATTTGGTTTGCTCTGCTGTACATTTTCCAAAAAATAAATAAAGACTTTGACAACATATATGCAGGCTATTTCACACAGAGCTGAGTTACAACATTTTCTATCACATCTTGAAGTCATTTATCAGTTGCAGAATTTCATCTCTGCAGTCATTTATTTCATCATTCCCATTTGGCTTGGTACCATGCTTTCTGCTGCCCCTTCAAGTGTGCCAAATTGTTTTCCAAATAACTATCCTGACAAACATCCAAGCCTGATATAGACTTAGCAACAACGGGAACAGGTTATCTCTACTGTGAACTCAAAGAACTCACCGGACAACACTGTTGGGGAAAGTGGGAAAGTACTTTTGTGTGCAATTGTTTACCAAAACAGACCAAGAGACCTCTGTAGAATCACAGACAGGTTTTGTAATACATTTATACATTTGAAAGTTTCTCTCTTGTTTGCTGTCTTATCAGGGAGGGAAACTCACCTGATCATCAAATGGCCATCACCTACAGCCAGCTGCTGAGCCATGTCTGCCGCTGTGCTAACGTGCTGAAGCAAATGGGTGAGAACCTGAGATTATGGCCATTTAGTCCATGATTAGTCCATAATTATTTAGTCCATGATTATAATACAGAAGTATACCTTTACAGATTTTGCTGACAAACTTAGTTTCAGAGATACAGAGTGGTAGTAACTTGTTTTATATGTATATATATTTTTATTAAGGTGTGAAAAAGGGAGACAGAGTGTCTATCTACCTACCGATGATCCCAGAGCTTGTGTACACAATGCTGGCCTGTGCCAGGATAGGTGCTGTTCACTCTATTGTGGTAAGTACTATTATGACTTTGCACCATATGCAACAATTTTACAAAACTGAAAAATCTTTTTTTTTTCCTGTTCAAAAAAATTTTAAATTAGGGTATTCATCTTTTTTTCAAATTCTTCACAGGACTCGCTTGCAGCATTCTCTAGTATCATATGTGCCATCTGCATGGTGCATTTTTGCAGACTGTCAGGATGTAGGCTGCTGGTTCTTGCTGCTCTGATTTCCACAAGAAAACATTGTCTGAACCCGAGCTGCTGCTTCTCTTAGTGCAGACTGCCCTGCTCCAGTAGTTTATCAGCTGTCTTCTACATGAACACAGCACCAGCAGCACCTGCACGTAGTATATAGGTCAGACAGTTGCTGGCTGTTTCCAGTTTGAGAAGGCACTAGAGTCACTGCAATTCTGCAAGCAAGCCAACACTCTTTTAGATATTTAACCTTGCTCTTCCATGCAAAGGTTAGTAGCTCTGCTTAAAATAACTCTAGAATGTGACTCCAAAGTGGGCTCTTTTTATAACTCGCAAAGGCTGGCAGAGTTAGATATAAGTGACCTTGTCTTTGCTTAGTCATTGTTGTATATCGTCCAACTCTCAGTTTTGATCTGTTTAATTTACTTTCGACAGGAACAACACTTGGCATGGCAACATAACAATCTTTGGGACAGTGCCAGCCTGTTAGATTATCCCATGACTGCTAATATTAATCATGAATGAGCAAAAAGGTTTGGTCCATGGAAACTTGCAGGAGAGCCAATGCCAATCATGCAGTGACATTTTGCTGAGTCCAGAATCCTCAGTGACCTGATTCATAATGCTGTCATCAACACTGAAACTTTATGCTCTGTGAACCATTAACCTTGTCCAGATATCCAGACAGGAGATGCAGTGAATGACAATCATAGAAAAGAGCAGTTAATGTGTGTCTGCTTTGTTATGTAAAATTCAACAAGGTTTCTAAATCTGTAAATGATGATGAGAAGGAGCAGCATACTCCATCACGGTGTAATATCAGAGACATAACAGCTTAGTTTTGGATTTTAGAAGGATCCACACTTCTTACAACTTCCAGCCTTTAAAAATAAGGAATATGTTGGCTCAGTACTCAGCAACATCTGCTAGTCTGGCTCAAGGGTTCTGACTCAGTTTTAAATTTGTAAATGATATTTCCTAATAATTATGACCTATTTCTCATGTTAGTTAAAATAACTTACACACACTAAATAAAAAGCATTTAAAGCTGCTATATTGAAACAAGTTGCAAAAAACCTCTCTCAACACCCATGCTTTGCTACCTAGTCAGTCTCAAACAGGCAACATACACAGTTACTGAGTAGCTGGTAGGCGATCAAAGTGGAGAATTTGGCAGATCAAGAGCCAGTTAGTTCCCTCAAGATCTGGTACAGCTGAAACACGGAGCTACAGTCAGTATGAATGAATTACTACAAACACAGCTCCAAATATACGTTAAATGTTACTCTATATCGGTTGGATGATTTTGTGTAAAAACCTTATTTACACCTGCTGCAAGTGTCTTAAAATGTAGTTATTTAGCCAGTTCTTCATTAAGATTATCAAAACAACTTTATTTGGAGGTAAAACCAGGAATTCTTCTTCGTTTGGTTTAAGTTTAGGGGTTGCCAAAGTGGATCATCTGCCTCCATGTTTTCTCTCACTACACCCATGGCCCTTTTCTTTGATCTTCCTCTTTTCCTAATGCCTGGCAGCTTCATGTTCAGCATCCTTTTTATCCATTATATCCTCTATCCCTCATGTCTTTTTGTCAATGCCCCCATCTTCAAAGCATATATCATAGCAGGCTTCACTACCATCTTTAAACTTTCTCTTTTACTCTGTAACAACTCATCCCGTCTCCATCCAGCCTGCACTCTTTTCTTCACCTCCGTCGCGCTTCGGATGATCCAATTCAAAGCAGCCCAGGTATATAAACTCATCCAGCTTTACTGCATCTACTCCTGGCTTCTTCACCTCCTCCTCTCCAGTTGCTCTTTTACCTGCTCCCTATTCTCACTAGAGAAAAAAAAAAGTGCTTTCTTTAACAAAATCGTGCAAATGCTCCTGAAATGATTGTTTCTGTTATCTAACGTCCTCTGTTTTTCTCTTTGCATGTTCAGTTTGCAGGTTTCTCCTGTGAGTCTCTGTGTGAAAGGATTGTGGATGCCCAGAGTAGTGTACTGGTGACAGCAGGTAGGTCTTCAGGCAGCCAAGTGTTTGTCCTGTCCCTGGGTTCCCAAGGTGTGGCAGAAGGATAAACTCCACATTTCACCCATTTGCACACATCAGATTATGATATAGCTGAGTAGTAAGCACTGTTACCACTCTGCAAGACAATCTTAAGTTTACACCTTCGCAGGGCCTGTTTGAGTTTTCTCTGTGAGCTCTGATGTGTCAAACAGAACATGTTAGGTTAATGCTGCCTAAGTTAATCCAAGATATTCCTGCAAAAGAAGCTCTTGATCTCAAGAGTTTCAATTTCTAGTTATATGAAGATATGCAAAGGAACAAACATAGCTTTGTTTTTGGTTATATAAGTAGGAATCAGCACAAAATTAAAAATGATCAAACAAGAATCACCAATCTCTATTCTAAACACTGATTGCTTGATGTGTACATTGTTCTTTTGTGGTCCTCACTCATTCAGTAGCTCCTAATATGTCTCTTTAAAACATGTGCGCCAACATGGCAGCACCACAATGAGATGTTTTGTTTTGCCAGAAGCTGCAAAGATGACTCCCTGCTGTTTACTTTTACTTCCTCATCATATGTCTCTGCCTCTACCTGTTCCTCCCTCTGTCTCCTATCAGACGGTGTTTACAGAGGAGAGAAACTGATCAACCTGAAGCAGATTGCAACCGAGGCTCTGGAGAAGTGCCGGGAAAGGTAGCTCCTGCTTACAAAGCCTACACTTTCCCAGATTTCAGTAACCACCCTTATTTACACTGGCTGCAGCTGGTAATGGAAGTCAGCCCCTGGAATATGAGTCACTAGATGCACGCACACAGAGCAGTCAGCTGATATCAGAGACGTTAAAGAATAATACTGCAAGGCTTTTAAATTAACGAGGTTGCTGAGCAACATGGAGCACCTTTATCAGGGAAGCCCAAGCTGCTCATCTGCTATAGCAACATGACTACGAGGGAAGAAGTTACTGTTATGGTGATACGAATACAGAGTTGAGAAACATGAGAAAAAAACCATAAAGCTCAGGAACGTATGTATGTTTATTTATGTGTATGTGGGTCCCCCATCTATGGAGCCCCTGAAATTATATAATGCTTTTTTATCTTGTGCACAAAGTATACATACAAGATTTGTGCTGTTCACAGTGACCTAATATAGGAAAGAACTGTGTTAAGTCTACAAGGAGCACACAGCAGTAATCACTTCCAAAAAGAAACTTTTTTTCTTGATAAATAACTTGTGCACACATGACAAAATATTTCATCTTATGGGACTTCAGGCGCTCGACCCACAAGAACCAAGACGTGACCCCAATCCAGTATTTGCAAATCCTTGGAAAGCAGAGCAGCATGCATGCACTCAGTATCCATTAGGCAAAGACTTTATGCTTTTACTACCTTTCACTGCTTTTCTTTTTTTTCTCTTTTAGAGGGTCAGCTAGTGTCACCAAATGCCTCGTCATCAAGCACCATGCACTGAAGACAAAAAGTGGAGGTGCATGCAACAAACTACAGGTTCGTCAGCTCGAAAAATGAACACATAGTGACAAACACATATTTGTCACATTGTAAAACGATTCTATATACAAATTTATGTCTTTATTTGAATAACTACAGGGGGAAAAATATATTTCAGAACCCAAAAAATGGTTCTGTCATATTTTTCCAAATATTTACCCTTTATCTCCTCAGGGCATTCTAAATTAGAGTTGAAATTGGCATGTTGCACTCCTGCTGGTGTGCTTGGGAAGCAGCTGTAATGATCTGGTTTATGAGTTTGATTTGTTCCCTCCTGTTGTGGTGCATTCAGACCCCCTGGGACTCACAGTGTGATGTTTGGTGGGATGAGGCCATGAGGGACTCCTCTGAGGAGTGTGAGCCCGAGTGGCTGGATGCAGAGGACCCGCTCTTTATCCTCTACACCAGCGGCTCTACCGGCAAACCCAAGGTGAGGCAGACGTTCACATGCAGGCGAGTTTTTTTCCGCAAACACAGCAAGAGGCATGAGGGAAATCTTATCATTTACACAAATCGCAGCATCTATTTACTACTATGATAAGCCTGTAATGACTTTAACCGGGCCAGCGTTTACATAATCTGCCATGAAATAGTGAGAATTAATGGTTTTCTGTTGCTGAGAGGCACAAATGTAATCCTTGAAAGTTATCCGCAAGCTCCACTGTTGTATTTGTGTATTGTATTTGTGTGTGTGGTGTGTGTGTTGTTATAGAAAACACAGAATTTATGGATTTTTCTTTTACACAGACATGTTTCTTTCACTCAAGACATAAACATAACTTTAAAATGTTATGGTTTACCTTATGGGCACTTGTTTTTTATTCCAAACAGGAATTCATTTCCCCACTATGAGTGCGTGTAAACAGAACTTGACTAATATGCACACAGAAACACACCTCCATACACGTCTCTCCTGCCAGCATTAACAGATCCCTTATTTTTGCTGTCTTCTGTCTCCTTGTTGACCTATTTTTTGCTCACTTAACACAGGGTGTTCTCCACACTGTTGCTGGATATCTGCTCTACACGTCGATGACCTTCAAGTACGTATTCGATCATCACCACGATGATGTGTACTGGTGTACGGCCGACATCGGCTGGATCACCGGACACTCCTACATCACCTACGGTCCACTTGCAAACGGTGCTACGAGCGTCCTAGTGAGTCAAATCAGCAAGGTGTCACATGTATAGAATATTTAACAAAAAAAAATGGAAAACCAAACCTCCGTGTCCATGTGTCTGCATGCTTTTGCAGTTTGAAGGTATCCCTGTTCACCCGCATGTTGGCCGGTTCTGGGAAATAATTGAGAAGTACAAAGTGACCAAGTTTTATACAGCCCCTACAGCCATCCGCCTGCTGATGAAGTATGGACGTGAGCCACTACAGAAGTATGTGGACACATCATCTGCTGCAGCTCAGTTAAATAAATAATTACAAACAACGTTAGCTCCAAGATAATTTGGCTTTAACGCCACAGTTTGACTGGGGAGGTGGTGCAGTTGATATGGTGCCTCTCTTGATTTGGAAAGACCTCCGTCAACTTGCTCACTTCTTATATAACAATTTGGTTAGTGTGCTTTCAGATTTAGAGCTATGACCCAATATGGGAATAATTGAAACCTCTTCTTATAAACTACAGGATAAAAACAGAAGGCACTAACTGAGTGTTTAAATAGATTTTTTTTCACAGTCCTGTGAAAAGAGAGATAGTTTCCTTCTTTGTTGTCAGTAAGAAAGTTTAGACTTTGAGCTACAAAGAGCATGATAAATACCACACAATGATGTAATCTAAGGGAAATCTTTTGACTTGTCAGGTATGACCTCTCCAGCCTGAGGATTCTGGGTACTGTGGGTGAACCCATCAATCCAGAGGCGTGGCAGTGGTACTATAAAGTGGTTGGTCAAAGCAGATGTCCCATCGTTGATACCTTCTGGCAAACAGAAACGGTAAGAAACAAGCAACTGACTATAGAGGTGTTATTAGGAAGTCGTACTCAGGTGTATCTCTTCAGAAGAATTGCAGGGTCTGAAACAACTTCTGTATGATGAGTTGGGATAGCTCTGCTCAGGATGTGTAGGTGTTTAGATTCTAAGATGATGCTAGGTATGCGTCAATAGGGATAAAACGATAAAAATATATAGTACCTCAATGCAGGATTTTCCCCAACCAGTCACAGATTCTTCCTGTTAAAAGGGATTTTTTCCTTTCCACTGTCGCCAAGTGCTTACTCATAGGAGGTCATTTGAATGTTGGGGTTTTCCTCTATATTACTGTAAGGTCTTTACTTTACAATATAAAGCACCTTGTGGTGACTGCTGTTGTGATTAGCTGCTATATAAATAAAACTGAATTAAAGTATTGGAAACTAACAAGGAAGTAACATAAGAGAAAAACACTGCTCCCACAATATTGAAATACAACAGTGAAACTACAGAATATAATGTCTTGTAGTAGTAGAAGAATTAAAGGTATTAATAATTTTAATTGAATTGCAGTGAGCATATACTAACACCTTTAAAATGCCCAATAGGAAAGTAGTCCTTTTGATAATCAATGACATTAAAAAAAAAAGAAGCCAAGACTGGGATTGTCTTTTTTGTTTGCTTTCTTTTTCATGGGTGGGCAACAGGCATCCCAGCCCACCCATAGATACACCACTGATTGATTATATTCTTACAAGGCATATCAAATGCTTTATTACCTCTTTGTTGCTATGAAGTTTAATGTTTGTTTTCTCCTTAGGGAGGTCATGTCTTGACTCCTCTACCTGCTGCTACACCGCTGAAACCAGGCTCTGCTGTAAGTGATAAGTTCTTCCACGCTGACATTTCTAAATCTAAAACGTACCTGCATGTGAGGACTGTCATTAGTTCAAGTCGTGCTGGTATGCAAGGGTTTTTCCCTGTGCGCATGAAAATGACGAGCATGATTTAACGAAATCAGGGCAGGAAATGCAGCCTGGTTCTCCTTATTATGATCCAGATAATGATCTGAAAGAAACGCTGCAGCTGCAGGGGAGTTATTAAATGGAAGAAAACAGTTATCTCACATTAAATCCAAAACTCATATTTCAGACTTTCCCTTTCTTTGGGGTGGAGCCGACCATCCTCAACGAGCACGGAGAGGAGCTGGAAGGTGAAGCTGAGGGTTATCTGGTAAGTTTCAATTCAACACAGCCTCATTTGTCTCTGTCACGGTGATCGTGTCGAGCAACAACAAATACATGTGTGGTAAAAAGGAGAGGAAGACGAAGACGATGTTTCAAAATTTCATGTTAATGTTGGCCAACGAACCAGCGGCATGTTCATTATCTAAATTTAATCAAATACTTTTAGATTTTTTAAATTTTCATTTACATTCTTCACCTTCTTATGCTTTCTGGAAGTATTTTTACTGGATGTGACCTTTATTTTATTTAAAAATAGTTTAAATAATTATATAAAAAATTAGAAGTAGTTTATTTTTTTGTTGTTGAACTCTTCAGTGGATGGATGCAAGTAAAATTTCAAAATAGTAACGGCAGCAATGCCTCTCTTTCAGGTGTTTAGGAGGCCGTGGCCTGGAATAATGCGCACTGTGTTCAGGAACCATGAGCGCTTCGAAAACACCTACTTCAAGAAATTCCCAGGCTTTTATGTGACTGGAGATGGTGAGATCCAAGAATCAGCCCTAGCTGACTATCAGTCCCAGACTGAATATTACTCAGGATAGAGTTTTAGTTCTCACCATGAACAATTTCTCACTAAAGCACCAAAGCGAAGTACGAGACCCCATATAAAGTTTTGTTTTGTCCTCTCTCAGGCTGCAGGCGGGATAAGGACGGCTATTACTGGATCACAGGGAGAATAGACGACATGCTGAATGTGTCAGGTACGGTGCTGTCCCTCAGAACTTATTTTAAGGCTGTTATCTAATTTGACATAAATAACTTTAAACATTCTCAGCACATTTTTATTTATTATCCTCTGCAGGAAATTGTGCTATTCATCTCTGCAATGGCCTTGTATATCTTTTTTCCCCACTCAGGCCACCTGATGAGCACGGCGGAGGTCGAGGCGGCTCTGACGGAGCACGGGGCTGTAGCGGAGGCTGCGGTGGTGAGTCGACCTCACAAGGTGAAGGGAGAGTGCCTCTACTGCTTTGTCACCCTCAAAGACAGCAGGGAGTTCAGTCACACGCTGGTGGATGAGCTCAAGAGACTGGGTGAGGCCTTTGATTAGGGTTAAAGGGAAAGCCCACTAAAATGAATGCGTCTTTGTGTCTTTGTGTCTCAGTGGTCTCTTGTTTTGTGTTTGATCTTACATAAAATCTCAAATTAAATACAAATATGATTAAAATACAACTTCTGCTGGATATAACATTTTCTTATTCTAATAAATACAGTCCTGCGAAAAACTAAGCAGTAACTGTGCAGTAACTTGACGTAGTTGTTTTTTGTAAGACTTTATCAGTCTCTCGTATCATTGTGGAAGAACCCTGGCCCACTCTTCTTTACAGCGTTGTTCAATCAGGTTTAAGTCTGGAAAAACTGGGTCTTTGCACCTTGATTCTTCTTTTTTCAGCCACTGTGTTGTAGATTTGCTGGTGTGCTTGGACAATTTTAGCCAAGTGTTCAGCTTTTGGAGAGATGGCCTGCTTTGATATACAGAAGAGTTCATGGTGGACTAAGAGACTGCAAGGTGCCCAGGTCCTGTGGCTGCAAAACCAGCCCAGATCATCTCCACTTGACAGTTCATGTGAGGTGTTTGTGCTGTGTTTTTTTCCCCAGTGTGGGGTTTGTACACTTTGGACAAACATCTCCACTTTGGTTTCATTTGTCCAAAGAACATTTGTTCAGATGCAACTTTCTTAACATAAGCTGTTCTTCCAAGTTCTTTTTGATAGAAGAGGCTTTCTCCTGCCATTCCTCTCAACCAAAGCTATACCTATTCAGTCTTTTTCTAACTGTACGGTCAGAACATTCAACATTTGACATATTAATCAAGGCCTGGACTCTCTGACATGCAGCTCTTTGGGGTTTTTTTGCTAGCCTTGGGGTGAATTTGCTTTTATTGAGGTGGTCAATCAGATGGTAATTAAATGCTACTTACCCACTTAATTGCTATGAAAGCAGTAAGGTTGTACTTAGTTTTTTGCAGGACTGAAAATTATTACAGCTTAAGAAAACTTGCCCATACGGGAGTTGTGGAAAAAAAAATATTGTCTGGTCTAATTCTTCTTCTTATTATTAGTTCTTTATCAAGAAAGACCAACAGTAAGGGATACGCTTTTGTCAAAAGGTTAAAGTGTCTTTATTATAGTGTCTAAATCACTCAGTCGACTACATGCTGTAAAATTTCATATTTTTCAAGCATGTTCCATATGTTCTTGAAAAAACAAAACAAAGAAAAACTAAGAATGGAAAGAAAAAAGAAGAATGAGAAGCATGAAAAATACCATCTTGGGGTATTTTTTTATGCAGAACATCATACTTTAATACTTTTATAATTTGGCTTTGAAATAAAATGATGATGTTTGCAGTACATTTACAGCCAACTATGTTACAGGATAATTTATTTTATTATATGCGGCATGCATTTCTATTTTCTACGTTCTCTTCTTAGTGAGAGAAAAAATTGGACCAATCGCTACACCAGACTTCATCCAGAATGCCCCAGCGCTCCCAAAAACTCGCTCAGGTAACAGTGCAACACCTTTATAAATCGGCATCATCTTCCTCTACTTGCCTCCTGTGTAACATCGTGTCCTCATCCACTTCAGGAAAGATCATGAGGCGAATCCTCAGACAGATCGCTCGCAATGACAAGGACCTCGGGGACCTCTCCACCCTGGCTGACCCCAAGGTGGTGGAGGTGCTGTTTAGCCAGAGATGTGAAGCTGCAGCCTGAAGAAGAAGAAGAAGAAAACAAACTCTCTGGCTTCAAACTATGCAATTGTACAGATGAAGACAATCACAAACTGCTGCTTTTTGGGTGTGAATGATAGGAATGGGATCACAAGGCACAGCAGAAAATTACAGCAGACATTAAAATGTTCAGATTTTTTTTTATGTATGAGAGAAAACAAAACATAATTGAAAATGTCAAATTGAATCTCTTTTTAAACAGATTTATGAATGCGGTTGTGTTGATGGTTTGTGTTTGCGCCAAAATGTCACACGTACTAGTTCCTGTGCCCAGTATCGTAGAAGGATGACCTTAATCCTCTTTCATGCCTTGTTTTCGACTGATGTATATTTCCAACCTGTGGTACATTTCTATGAATAAAGTGTTTAATCCAGCTGTTGTTTTTGTTCTTTGCCTTTGAGCACAGCAGCTGATCGACGCCCTCACGTGGCAGGAATCATCCTCTGCATCGGCTGCACTGTGGGTTACTACAACATCCTTTTAACTGCCATGCGGAGGTTTTCTACCTTTTGTCGTCTAATGATGCAAGGAGTGCACACACACATAGCTTTGATGATGTGATCTCTACGGCGGGGAGCAGCGATTATGGGAGACCAAAGGGAGGAGAGGGCTGTTTTATCTTAAGAGCAGTGGATTCTTTTGAAACTACAAGCATCTGTTGTTCTGAAAAAGACAGAAAAGGCAACTGTAATCTGTTCATTTAAAAAAAAAGAGAGATTAGGCTGCAGGAGGTTGTAGCTCAAAGGGGCCGTTTAGTGTTAATGGGTCGTGTAGAGTCAGTGGACACTGGCTTTGTCCCTGCGTGTCTCCTCCACGTCGCACACATGCAGCCATGTGTGAGAGCGTAGGTGGGGAGGACAAGGACAAGAAAAGAGACCCAGCTATGGGCAGTGTTACATCATCACCCCCAGCAGCAGGAGAAGTGGTTACCATGACAACCTCTTCACCACCATCACCACCACCGCCCCACATCTTCAACTCTCTCCGGCTCACCCTCCTTTTCTTCCCCCTGCTTTGGTCCCATCAGCAGTCTGCAGATGTTTTGTAACCCGACATTTTAGAGGATTAGTAACTCAATCAAGCAATTTCAGATGTATTTTTTTGGGGGGGGATTTTACAAAAAAAGAAAAGAAAAAAAAAATCAATAATTCAAATACAGGTTTACTGTACATTACACCAGTAGTTATTGAGTCCAAATTAGCTGAGCTCACTCATCAAAATAAGCAGTCAAGTGTGTCATATTTGATAAATGAGTTTTTGTGACTTTTTGAGTTGTCTACATCATCAGTGACCCCCCCCCCCAAAACAAAAGAAAAAGAAATAAATATAAATAAATTGCATGATACATTTTAAAGAAATATATTACAAGATTGAATGAAATTAAAACTCGTATATGCAAATTAATATTAATTTTTCTACTCCATCAGAAGGTTCAAGAGTCCATTTTAAAAAAAGAAAGAAAGAATATTCTGTAAATTATTTCATGGTTCAGGGTTTAAGGAACGAACAGCCTGAGGATATTACCTGGGTTAGAACTATGGACGGTGATAGTACTAACCATGATTGGGCCGCACATTATAAAGGTAATGAACACGTGTTACTTTATTAATAATAATGTGTATTATTATTATTATTATTCCCCCAGTGAAGCAGTGGGCAGCCACCAGTGCAGCACTCGGGGAGCAGTGTGTAGAGACAGTCCCTTGCTCAGGGGTACCTCAGGGTGGCCGTTCAGTGGATTCAAACCCCTGACCTTCCGATCATGGGGCAACCACTTTACGTACTGCTATCCCTGCCCCTTAGACAGATATCTATGCATTTTAGCAAAAAAAGTGTCCTTTTTTTTGAGTAAATAAAGTTGTTAAAACAGTATTAACTGGATTGCCAGTGATGCAGGATTCAGCTGTTGGAGTGACGATGGTGATTTGTAACTCGAGCTCAGAATCATACACTAACAGGGGTGTAACATTTCTCTAAATCCCTGATCTGGTTCATACTGAGATTTTTGAGTCATGGTCAACATCAGGAAAAACTCTGACTCTAATGTGACATGACTAAATATCAGAACAACAAATGGCTAGACTGTCAAATGTAATAAATCAAAATATATGCATCATTAGATTAAAAAAAAAACATTTTAGTAACAAAAAAAAGGTTGTGACTGCAATAAGAAAGATTACATTTTATTTAATGCTCCATGGCTTCTCGAGGTCTTGTATTATTGCAGCACGCTGTTCTGTTCATAACAAGCTTATAAAGTCTTTATGTGTATTCTTCATGTGGAAACAATTTGATTTGACCTTCACATATAAAATTCAAATATAACAATCAGGCAGAAGGTAATATCCCGTCCAGCTCTCCACTGCCTCCAAACCAGCAGCACTGACTGACATCCGCAATCTGCGCACACAAAAAACACTCTCAAACACTGTCATTTAAAATGATTAAATTGCACAAACTGTATCTTTAAAAGGCGAGCTGTCAGTGCTGACAGAGCACTCTGACAAAGTTGTAGTCAGCGTGGCAGCAACAGGCAGAAGCCATCCAGCCTCCAAACAACAGGCAATGAATTATTAATGAGCTGCTCGTCATCCAAATGTTGTGATGCAGGATATCTGCATTGCTCCAAACACCATCTGTCTCTCCATACTAATTATGATTTCTAACCTCCAGAAGCTGTGCATTGTATTATTACACTATTGTATTATTCTTTATGCTAGCCCTTCTTATATTTTACTATTATTTACATTTAAAATATAGCTTAAAGACACATGGTTGCATCTCTCAGCGGCCACTGTTCTTTCTACTTGTGAGAACTTCAGGCAAATGTTCTAATATTATGAACAAATGTGCTCATTTTATTTAATTATGTATTCATGGGAGTATGTTGGTGTGATGGTTAGCAATATGGCCTCACAGCAAGGAGGTCCTGGGAGTCTTTTTGAGTGGAGCTTTCATGTTCTCCCCGTGCCTGCATGGGTTCTCTCCAGGGACTCTAGGTTGGCTGTAGGTGTGAATGGTTGCTTGTGTCGCCGTGCCTGAATCGGATAAGTGGAACAAAATGGATGGATTTATTTAATCTACTATCTCAATTCTACGTTATTTTTATTCTTAATTTTCTTGATCACTGTCGGGGGTTTTCTTATTCTCTAGGTTACATTTTAAAAGTCCTTAGAATTCTTGTTTTCTTCCATCATTTAAAAAGCACAGACGTTTTTTCTTCATATTGGTTAAGTTCATTTTTGCCAGTGTGGCACAATCCAAATAAACTCTAAAAAGTATGTGTCCCAGTAGAATGCAACAGTTTTTGCCATGTTTTCAAGAGCAGTTTATAGAGGATCAGTGAGTTTATCTTTTAAATATTTTAAAGTTTCCACCTCACAACAAGGAGTGTGTTCATGGGAATGTTTGACTGTTGTTCCGATTCAGACACTGATGTTGGACGAGAAGGCCTTGCTCACAGTCCCACCTCTAATTCATCCCAAAGGTGTTATGTTGGGTTGAGGTCAGAACTCTGTGCAGGCCAGTCAAGTTCTTCCACACCAAACACCCTGTCTTTATGGACCTTCCTTTGTGCACTGGTGCACAGTCAAGTTGGAACAGGAAGCTGCCGTTCCCAAAGTGGTCCCATAAAGTTGGCAGCATGACTTGTTGTGCAGGTGGCATCCTATCACTGTAACTGTAATTGTTTCTCAAATGTTTGTAGAAGTGACACCACAATGATCAATCCAAAAAGATGAAGAATAAATTCAAAGTGTTTTAGTTATTAGTTATTATGCATTTGTGTTTTCTTCATATATCCATCCATCCATCTTCTTTCACTTATCCGGGGCCGGGTCGTGGGGGCAGCAGCCCAAGCAGAGAAGCCCAGACCTCCCTCTCCCCAGCCACCTCCTCCAGCTTGTCCGGGGGAACACCAAGGCGTTCCCAGGCCAGCCGAGAGATATAATCTCTCCAGCGTGTCCTGGGTCTGTCCCAGGTCCTCCTCCTGGTGGCACATGGCCGGGACACCACATACAGGAGGTGCCCAGGAGGCATCCTTGTCAGATGCCCGAACCACCTCCACTGGCTCCTTTCGATGTGGAGGAGCAGCGGCTCTACTCTGAGCTCCTCCCGGATGGCCGAACTTCTCACCCTATCTCTAAGGGAGAGGCCAGCCACCCTTCGGAGGAAGCTCATTTCTGCCGCTTGTATCCGCGATCTTGTTCTTTCGGTCACTACCCACAGCTAGAGCTCTTAGATCGGGTGATCTTTTGCTCTTGGTCACACCAAGGTCGAGGCTGG
This sequence comes from Oreochromis niloticus, assembly GCF_001858045.2. Classification (NCBI taxonomy): domain Eukaryota; kingdom Metazoa; phylum Chordata; class Actinopteri; order Cichliformes; family Cichlidae; genus Oreochromis; species Oreochromis niloticus. Next base: position 24,793,209 of record NC_031982.2, read on the forward strand.
CTCTTAGTGGTGATCTTGCGTTTGTGGCGCCTAAATTGTGGAATGATTTGCCTCTCCACATCAGACAGACTCCTACCGTCAATCTTTTTAAATCCTATCTTAAAACACATCTCTATTCATTGGCTTTTAATACTGCATGAGAGTTATTTACTTATTTATTTGTTATTTGCTATTTGTTATTTGGCATTGATGTTAATTGATATTCGTTATTTTATTGTGTAATTTGTATGTTTGTACAGCACTTTGATCAACACCACTTTTGTAATTAAATGTGCTATATAAATAAATAAACTAAACTAAACTCGTGACCATAGGTGAGTGTAGGGACGTAGATCAACTGTTAAATCGAGAGCTTCACTTTTACACCCAGCTCTCTCTTCACCACGACGGACCAGTACAGCGTCTGCATCACTGCAGCCGCAGCACCAATCTGTCTGTCGATCTCCCTTCTCCCCTCACTCGTGAACAAGACCCCGAGATACTCTTCCACTTGGGGCAAGAACTCGTGCCTGACCCAGAGTGGGCACTCCACCCCTTTCTGTCTTCTGTCACTTGGCTAAGCCTAGAAATTCTGTCCATAAAAATTATGAACAGAAGTGGTGACAAACGTCAGCCCTGGCGGAGCCCATCACCCACCAGGAACGAGTCTGACTTATTGCCGGCTATGCGGACCAAGCGCTTGCAACGGTTCTATAAGGATTGAATGGCCCGTAGCAATGGGCCAAACACCCCATACTCCCAGAGCACCCCCCCACAGGACCCCCCGAGGGACACGGTCGAATGCCTTCTCCAAGTCCACAAAACACATGTAGACTGGTGAAGCAAACTCCCATGCACCCCCAAGTATTCTTGAGAGGATAGAGAGCATGTACAGAGTTCCACGACCAGGACGAAAACCGCATTGTTCCTCCTGTATCCGAGGTTCGACTAATGGAAGGACTCTCCTTTCCAGCACTCTGGCACAGACTTTCCCAGGGAGGCTGAGGAGTGTGATCCCCCTATAGTTGGAACACACCCTCCGGTCCCCCTTCTTAAAAATGGGAACCACCACCCCGGTCTGTCAATCCTGAGGTACCTCTCCTGATCTCCACGCAACATTTTCTTCATTTAATATCAGCATAACAAAAATTGGAGCTCATATTAAACACGAAACATATCCATATGGTAAAATGCTAAACACTGCAAAGATGTTTTAACATCTAGAATATGCAGGATTGTTTATTCCTTTAAGGATTATGTTCCAAAAATCTGGCATCATTGTTTCATGTCTTTCACTCAGACAGGGATTCAGCTATCCTCAGAGTGGGATTAGATGCCATGTGACCCAAAGATTTCATCACCATACATTTCAGTCTGTGTAGAGACAGAGGCCTGCTGGGGGAGACACAAAGATGTGAACTGTGTGTGTATGTGTGTTTGTGCCAGTGCCATGAAGAAGACTGGGCACATCCAAAGCAAATTACACAGACAAAGGAAGAATCAAGGAGGCACCAAATGAATGGCGTCTTTTTGTTTTTGCTCCTCAAAAGACGGACAGATGGTCTAACTGAACTTGAAGCCTGTTGGACTTTTTTTTCTTCTCAGTTTGTGTTTGCGAGGAAACTTTGAGATAACCTGACTGGGATCAGCAACAGTCTTGTGTGACGCGCAGCAGATGTGATATCTGTGCGCATGTGAAAACAGCTGAATGGCATAGAAAAATCAGATAAAGTGCTTAAAGTTACAGTACTGTGCAAAAATCTTAAGTCATCCCTCATTTCTTTCCATTTTGCAAGGAAAATGGAAAACAGGTGCAGTGTTTTACTAAAATGCGCAAACACAACAATACAGTATATAAGGCAAAGTTTGTCGGCATTTACTGTAGCATGACCACCTTTATTCTTCATCACAGCCTGAAATCTCTTAGAAAAGCTTTCTTCTAATAAAGTTGTCTTCAGGAATAGCTCTCCGGGCTTCTTGAGGGACATTCAAAGGTTTTATTATGGATGTTGGCTGCCTGTTGTTTGCCGAGATAATCCCACACTGCTTCAGTAATGTTTTGGACTCTTTCCGTTATTCCATTGTGCGTTTTTTCTATCCAGGTATACTTTTACTGCAATGGCAGTGTGTATGGAATCACTGTCATGCTAAAAAGTTAAGCCTTTGCCAATGGGACACTTTTCAGGTGAATCAAACTCTGAACGTTGTCTTCTGGGTTCAAAATTCCACAAATTTGATAAGATCCCCAAAACCACCAACTAAAAGTCAACCGCAAACCACAACGGAGCCTCCACTGTGTTTGACAGGTGGCTGTAGACACTCACTGTTTTACCTCTCTCCTGACCTCCACCATACATATTGATGATGACTTAAAACATTTTGCATACCTCATCTTTCTCTACCTCCTCCCCATCCTCAAGGCTTATTTACAGCTGCCCTGCCACTGAGAGCATTTCCGATTAGGCTTCAGTGAACAATAGATGAAGGTGCAGATTTTTTTCCTCAGTTTTTTTGAGGACACACTGCACAACATACCAAAATAATGCAAATTTTTGTCAAACTGTGTTATCTTGGGCATTTTTCAGATTCTTTGGTTCACCTAAAGAACTTGTGTGTTTTTTAATAGACTGCTAGTAAGAGAAAAGTAGCCAAAAGTGGCCAACTTTGAAAGACCTACATAACGTCTTTGGATTTAGACAACCTGAAGCTGTTGAAATGTGCCAGTAAAAACACACTATATATATTGTTTATTTCATGGGACACTAATTTCTCTGCACTCGTTTTTGAAAGCGAAGGAGTCGCCTGCCTCTTAGTATTAGAAAGAATACAGGATTAAGGCATTTTAGCATGTTTCTGATTAAAGCTTTAAAAAAAACAACAAGAGAACAACTGATATTTTATGTTTTAGGAATAATACTTTGTAAACACTTTCACTTTAAGATTATGTTTACATTTGGAAACATAATGCAGCTGTACTCTTTCACATTTCCTGTAGATGTTTTCTTCGGTGGACATTGTGTTGTTGATTCTGCGCCAGCCTGAGCGCCAGCCCTGCTGCTTCAGTTCAGGGTTCAAACAGTTGTCACACTCCTCCACACAAAGGGTCTGCCTGTTTACTCGTACAATGGTGCGTTTCTTGTGGCGCAAATACCCCCAAAAACTTGACACCCAGCCTCAGCCATGCTGCTTCCCCAGTATGAGCACTACGGGTCTGCAGCTCTAGACGGGAACCTCAGGATGAATAATGATGTAACAGGGGTGGGAGGAGAAGGGGAGGGCCTTTAAGCAAAGCTCTCGCTCTCCATGAATTCTCCTTGGGGCCAAACCTCTCGCCTGCGCCGAGTGTGGGGCTTTTTGTACTGTTGGCATGACAACCTCTCAGCTAATGGCACAGCCAGGCCCATTGTGTCACTCATTGTCTGTTCGAGGCCTTTGCACACAGCTGCAAGCATGTGCAATTTAGAGTCCAATTTTTTGACAGATTGCATGCTGAACAACGCAGCGTGGAGCCCTCAGAAAGGTTAATGCTGTCAGCAGGACACATGGAAAATGAAGGTAGTTAAGTAAAAGGGAATAAAACGTCTTTTTTTTTATTGTACATGCTGTCTTACGTTTCTGGAGAGCAGTTCATTTTATTTTTAACAGGTTTAAAATGTGAACAAAGACAGGGAGTTGCTGAACACTGAAGATGAATATATTCTTTGTTTTTAGGGTAACATATTTAATTTAAAAAGTGGCAGATTGTAGTCTTTGGTGCATTAAATGTGGATGCATCACTAAGTTTCAATTTTCAGTTTTCAGCGACACAACTGGCTTATTTTAAAACAATCCCAGTCATTTAAAGCCCCCGAATGTGACAGATTCTTATGAAACAGTAGTACTAAGGAAGAAACGTTTAAGTCCTCTAACCTGAAAACGGGAGATTAACAAAGAAAAAAAAGTTCACAAGAGTTTAGAGGACAGCAGGAGCCCCCACCACCCTAGTAGGATGGCACAGGGAGGAACAAGAACATGGCAGAATGCACACAACAAATCTGAATATTTGATCATTAGTAAATTGTGCATGATTCCTGCACAGCTCTGTGATATAATAGCACCGTAACATATGGTGTAACAGTCACTGAACAGAAGAATACCCAAATCCAGGAGGTTGAGTAAAACCCACAATCCAAAGCTTCCATCTAGAAACAGACCAAAGTCATTAACATACTGTTTATGTTGCAGCAACTTGCCTGGAACAGGTAAAAGACCTTCACCCATAGAGGCAAGACATGCACTAGTGCTAAGAGGTCACAAATCTGAGTAAGGAGGAGCAAGCCCATGAAGGCCTTGACAGTGATCGATAAAACCTTTAGGGGTATTCTTAAACATAATGGAAGCCAATGTAAAAGGGCTAAAACCTGAGTGGTGTGATCCTGTCTTTTAGTTCTGCTTTAAACCATTGCATCTGTGCACTGTTCAATGATTTTCTGTTAATGCAAGTAAAAAAAAGAGTGTTCTTTGCAATGGGGAACCAGCTGATGGAAGAATTTGTTCATCTATGAGCGATGATTAGGGTTCATCTAAACAAAGGTTAAATGATCTAATCGTCAGAAGTACCTGCATTTCATCAGCATAAAAATTAAAAGAAACACACTGTCTCTGAATTACATGCCTGAACAGAGTGTATATTAAAAAAAAAATAAAAAGAGTCCCATAAATGACCCCTGTGGCACACCATACCCAACAGACGCAAACAGAAAGAAATCTGTCCAGTGAGATTGAAGAAATGCAGCTGATGGGATTGTAGAAATAACTTAGCACATAGCAAGACAACTGTGCATACACCTCCATCCTTCATGTCTTCAGCAACACATTTTTAAGGCTTACTTTGGCCTCACCTGCACTCACAAAATTACTTAAGAAATTTGTTGGTCTATGAAAATGTTTACATCATGCAGCACACCGCCTCTGCTGTCTACAGCCTCGTAAACACTGGGGATTGTGACACTTATACCTGTGCTCTCTGAACTGGCACTGATCTGATCTTCTGTTGTTTTGGGATTTTTTTCCCTCCCAGCTCTAAAGATTTTTCTGCTATCAGCTGAAGTTGTCTTGCTTTGCTCTGTTTACGACCAGTGGCTCTTGTATTCCTCTGACTTTGCTCTGCCTAATATACACACCGTCTCACTGCTTTGGTCTACAATTTTACAAATGAACTGTTTTCTGTTTTGAAATTCTCCCTCCAACCGTCATCTAGAAATCCACTACTCTCTCATGTATGACCAATCCATGCAAAAGGAAAAACCTTGACAAGTAGTTACACCTGTCAGTCAGTCATATATTTAGTTAACCATCTGAAAAAAACAAGGACTCAGCATTAAAGGGACTCCTTGAGGAAGAAATAGAAAGTCACTGGAAACCTGTCTCACCTGCATCGTACTTTGTTGTTACTCAGACTGTTCATTTACTACACAAACGCTCAGCCATCCTCAGGAGCCTTCGCATAATCAGCACATCTGTCTATCTTCCAGTGGCATAAAATCAGTATCATTGCTTCAGCCCTGCACGTCGATCCCCAGCGCTCAGGCTTCTATAAGCTGTCAGCTGAGTCCTCAGACATCAGCTGCAAAACTCCACAAAGGAGAGAGAGCACGAAGCTCGTCTCATCTGTTCAGTGGGATGCACGGAGATTTGAGAACTCAAGGGGGAAATGGCTCTAAACAATTTGACAGAGACGGCCAGACAGCCACCGCTGCATTATTCATCACAGCCCAAATGGAAAACGTGGATCTTTTTATCTTTTTCAATCACAGCCAAATGTCAGAGCAAACACTGAAAGGCAGTGTCATTTATAGAAGTGGTTTAATACACATGCACAGTTTTACTTAGCAGACTTCATAGAATAACCTGAACTAATGTCACAGCTGGTGGCTGGAAAGAAAGAGAGAAAAGTTTCTTTACAGTATTTGTTTGCAATAAGAATGCGGCATTTCAATCACGATAGCTGGAACAGTTACATTTTTTTGGTGCTGTGCCATCTCAGTGATAAAATCACATTAGCAGATGTTTGTCACTGAAAATCCTAAAAAACATCCAGTGACCTCTTTGATGACTGATTTATTTTTCTTATCAGTTAATTGGAACATTTTTGAGTGACTTTGTAAAGCAGAGTGTCATTTAAGAAAGCGAGGGCAAAGAGAGATGCAAACAAAAGCATAAAATCCTGTTTTTACACTAACGTCTACTAAATATTGCATTTCTGGAGTATTATATCTTAGGAGGTGGTGGCATTAAAATGCAAATCTTAGAAATTTAGCAAAGAATGCTTTATATTTAATTTCTTTGTTCAAGCGGTGATTGCTTTATTTGTTTTGTTTTTTTCAGAGGAGAAAACTGCCCAAAATAAACAACATCCACAGCAAAACGAACCTATAACAATAGAAAATGAGCAAATTTTCACACGTCTCACTTGCAGCTCACATAACTTACCCAGACAGCATTCGCAGAGGCTATAAATTTACACATGTAAACTGATCAACACATGTGGCAAATGCACCAGAGAACGAAGCATAAATGAGTTACAACACAAAACGAGTTTTCGGATGATGGAAAAGCCAATGAATGCCCATCGCAGCCTTTGTTTCCTGCAGTATACTCTGCTGGAGCTCTGTCGGTATCTGCACATTAAGTACATTAGCGGTTCCAAACCCAGGATTTCTGGTAAATCTTTTCCTGGAAAACTCATCACACAGGAAGCGATTCTAATCAAGCGATCGTCCATCAGTCAAACTTTTTTTTTTAAAGCTTTGTGCACCGTGCAGCTCAGTAAAACAAGAAAAGAGTTGTTTACATGTAGTAGAGGATGAGTCAGGATACACAAGGGGCACAAACAGGCAGAATTCAAGCCAAACGTGAAATGCATAAATGATGAGACTGGAACAATCTGGCAGCGTAAAGATGGCTGAAGGTGAACATGTGGGTGTGAATGCTGGCACAGGGGTTATTTCACAGGGAAATAGAGGAGTTTGTAGCTATCTCATATACCTTAAAGAGTGAGGCAGGACATACCCTTCACAGGCCATCAGTCTTTCTGTGTTAGTCCATCACAGAGCTAACATAGAGAGACAAACAACCCTGCACTCTCAAATTTACACCAATCTTAGAATCTCTATTATATATGAAATGAACAATCATGTTTTTAGACTGGGGGGGGGGGGACCTAGCAACAAAGAAACAAAACTCAATCCAAATCTGTCAAATACAATCTATAAAAAACACTTCACTACACTAAAAAACACTAAAAACACGACACTGATCAGCTATTAGGTCAGCTAACAGCCACGTGTTTGCCATTACAGCCTGATGTCAGTGGAGCAGACAAGGGAGAGGACCTGCATGTTTGCACAACATCATAGCAAGTTGGTTGTCTGGTCCTGCCATAACTAGTATATGTTAATTATGAAATCAAGCCCAGTATCTATAGTTCTGAACAGTTAATGTGGAATAAATAAAAGCCTGAATTTTTTTTACTTTTACTGTCTATGAATAAATAGACTATCCTGTATATATACACACAGTATCCACATGTTAAATCACACACAAAGACACACAGAAAGGTTATTTCTATCTTTGATCTTTGGATACAACGCACTTTGGTTCAGTCCCACAACACATTTATTTCCTGCTCCCCTACATACTCAAAAGCACTTAAAATCAGATGCTGCATGTGTTGATTGGCCCTTTAATATTGCTCCCAAGAAATAAATATTTTACTGGTTTGAGTCCAGGTGTTACATTTATTGAGTCTGTATTAAAAGGGAATGTTTTGAGGTGTTTTTCAGCCATTGCATGTACATCACCTGGATGAGATGCATTATATGGCCCTAACCAAACAAATGCACAACAGTAGGAAAGGAATCCTCTTTATATATTTTACATTTCTCACATGTATATTGGTCAGTGTTATGATCGTTCTGCTCATAGACATTAAAAGTAGGGCAGAAAGAAAAATGCCAAACAGGGCATCTTGTCCCCTTCAGCTCGTTCCAGCAGTAGTGTTAGTGTGCATAATACTGGAAATCGTCCTGCCTACTTCAGAGAAATGCTGATCTCTCATCTCAAATTATCAGCCCTGATCTACACTAAGGATGATGAAAATCTGAGCTTACTCTACACAAATCTTTTAAATGAAAGGAAAATCAGGCAATGGCAAAAAAAATCTAACAGAAATCATAAAAATGTAAGAAAAAAAATCAAACAAACACTTTCAGCTCCTGCAGGTTGTTTCAACACCACGTTGGTAAAAAGCTAAAAACTTCCTCTTCAGCTTGTAATGACTTCAATATTTAGTAAAATTACCATCCAGACCAAACGTTCCCTCCTGAAAATGTCACATTGACCTTCAAGTGATTTAAAATTCATCATATGTCGGTGTCTGCTTCAGGATATGTACTGTATTTGGGTGTTACTTGTATTTTGCAGAGGTCACACCCTTCTTGCCGTGGCTGGCAGACATTAAAGCAGTGGCCGGTGTTTAGCAGCGTGTCTGTGTGTTTCAGCAGGGACTTCAGGGGTGGTGTAAATTATTCAGCAGTGGTGGGTTCCTCTCGGGTGGATGGAAGTAAAAGAAGAGCATCTTCTCCTTCCCGCCGCTGACCCACTCAGTGCCATCAGTGTGCAGCCGGGACGCATTAATTATTCATTCTTATAACTCAGTGAAAGGTATACGGAGGCCTTCAGCTCTCTGCTTCTGCCTCTTCATCGCTCTCTCTTTCCCCTCTCTGCCACCATCACACGGTCTCCCTCTGAGCCAATAAAAGCCCAGTGTTTTCCAGTTTAAAAAATAAATAAATGAAATTCAGTTTAGAGATTTAATTCTTGAACTTTGTTTGTTGTTTGGAATTTAAAAATTGAAAAGTAGTCAAATAAACAAGAGAAGAAATGGGACCCTTGTCTGCATTAGCTGCCAGCCAAGTACTACAAAGAGCCTGTTGCACTGTACAGGGACCTGTTAGGCACATTTCCAGCTCCATGTTTTTATTGTTGGATTCTAGGGTAGCTTTGCATGATTCTCAGTGCAGCCCCCCCAATGTCTGACAGTAGCTGTTTTAAGTCCTCTCCCTTTAACACCACTTAAAGGGTCTTATTACTGATTGGCTGCCCCTCGTGAGCAAGTAAAAGGCTTGAATAGCAGGTGGGTGGGGCTTCTTGGTTCAAAGCCAGAGCTGTGTGCCTCAGTAGACCACATTAGGGTCCCTATGACATCATGCAGAGATGTTTTATCACTGACAATAAACCTGTTTCCTGATCACTTTTCACAAGATGATTTGTTAAACATTTCTGAAATGATAAGACTTTTTTTTCTAATTTATACATTTCGTTAAATGGGGTGTGGTCCTGTGTCTGTAATGTATGGAAGCTTGTTTCCGTCACTGAAAAAAACAAAATAAAAACAATTTTCTGCCATCCATAGGTAAAAATTTCAGGTTATCTTAATGCTAAAGTTTTCTTCTAATGTTTTAGTTAGTAAGCAATTATTTTCAGGTACCCAATATGTAATTTTAATATAATAACCAAACAATTTGACTTGATGGAGAGCAAAAAACCTACCCAAAAACAAGTTTCCATACTGTCAGGCAGCACAGTGGTGTCTTGGTAAAGGATAAGCTTTTTAAATATACTTCTTGTTATCAAACAAAGACCCATTACTTGATTTATCGTGTATTAAGGCCACACTCGATGTTTCATTATCAAATATTTTCCTTCACAGTGTGTGAGTTCCTGAAGAGTAAAAATACACACTGAGAAGGCCGCTAATGCTTAATTCAATGAGCTGAAAGGACACTCATCAACCCGTTTACTCAACAACTGCAGTGAAAAATGTTGAGATAAAAGAAGCGCCTAAATGTTCTGAACCAGTCTGAAATGAAAACTGAGTATTCAGTTCAATTAACACAAACATTTTCTTCCTTCTCACTTTCATTTTAGGTCCTTTGCGCTTTGGTTCTGCTTGTTTAAACTAAATGGATGCCCCAGACAAATGTGTCATTTGTACAGCATATTTGGATGTGGAGTATATAAATATAAGGAGAAACCAGAGTTCCCCCTTACATTTACTAACATTTCACTAGTTTATGAATACATACACACTTATTGAAAAAACGTACATTTATTATTTAGGGATGTTACATCGAGATGATTTTGGGAGTATTATCCATTCCGTCTATGGAATGTGAGGGAAAAGCACGGGCCTGCGTTGAAAAGAAAACCTGAATTGGAACTTTTCACAACATAAATTCTGCTTTCAGTCATCGCTTATTAAAAGAGTTTGTGTTAATATACAGGGTGGGCCATTTATATGGATACACCGTAATAACATGGGAATGGTTGGTGATATTAAAGTCCTGTTTGTGGCACATTAGTATATGTGAGGGGGCAAACTCCTCAAGATGGGTGGTGACCATGGTGGCCATTTAGAAGTCGGCCATCTTGGATACAACTTTTGTTTTTTCAATAGGAAGAGGGCCATGTGACACATCAAACTTATTGGTAATGTCACAAGAAAAACAATGGTGTGCTTGGTTTCAACGTAACTTTATTCCTTCATGAGTTATTTACAAGTTTCTCTTTGTTCACAGCCATTGACATGTCGAAGAGGTTAACACGTGAGGAGCGGATCGAAATTGTGTTGATATCTGGTGAACGCAGTAACCGGGTCATTGCAGCAGATTTCAATGCAAGACACCCTACGAGACCACCCATCTCCCATGCTACAGTTAGCAAACTGCTTGCTAAGTTTCGTGAAACTGGTTCAGTGTTGGATTTGCCAAAATGCGGACGCAAGGAAACTGTCACTAATGAAGAAACATCAGTGGCTGTCCTAGCTTCATTCAGCAAGAGCCCACAGCGTAGCACTCGCCGCATGACACTGGAGAGTGGCATTAGTCGAACATCCCTTCGGCGGATATTAGCTACTCACAAATGGCACCCTTACAAACTCCAGCTACTGCAGCATCTCAACGAGGATGACCCAGATCGGCGCACAGAATTTGCAGAATGGGCAAAACAAAAATTGGAACAGGACCCTCAGTTCACGCAGAAGATTTTGTTCAGTGATGAGGCAAACTTTTATGTGAATGGTGAAGTTAACAAACAAAACCACCGCTACTGGTCTGACACTAACCCACATTGGATGGATCCCTCCAAGACTGTTGGAACAACAAAAGTGATGGTTTGGTGTGGTATATGGGGTACAACGATAGTGGGTCCATTCTTCATCAATGGAAACCTCAAGGCCACTGGATATTTGAAATTGCTACATGATGATGTGTTTCCCTCTTTATGCACTGAAGCTGGCACGTTCCCTGAGTTTTTCCAGCAAGATGGTGCACCACCACATTATGGGTGCCAGGTCCGAGCATTCCTAGATGAACAGTTTCCTGGAAAGTGGATTGGTCGTCGTGGGCCAGTTGAATGGCCCCCAAGGTCTCCCGATCTGACCCCCTTAGACTTTTATCTTTGGGGTCATCTGAAGGCAATTGTCTATGGTGTGAAGATACGAGATGTGCAGCACCTGAAACTACGGATACTGGATGCCTGTGCTGGCATTTCTCCTGCGGTGTTGCTATCAGTGTGTGAAGAGTGGGAGAAGAGGGTTGCATTGGCAATCCAACACAATGAGCAGCACATTGAACACATTTTATAAGTGGTCAGAAACTTGTAAATAACTCATGAAAGAATAAAGTTACGTTGAAACCAAGCACACCATTGTTTTTCTTGTGAGATTACCAATAAGTTTGATGTGTCACATGGCCCTCTTCCTATTGAAAAAACAAAAGTTGTATCCAAGATGGCCGACTTCTAAATGGCCACCATGGTCACCACCCATCTTGAGGAGTTTGCCCCCTCACACATACTAATGTGCCACGAACAGGACTTTAATATCACCAACCATTCCCATTTTATTACGGTGTATCCATATAAATGGCCCACCCTGTAGATGTTATCCCGGCTTCCTGTTTGCTTCCACAGCAGGATGTGGAGTAAAAGGTCAATAAATCACTTAAGATCCCCTTTAGCAAAACTGAATTTACAGGTTAGGGGAGTTTAGTCAGGGTATTTCTAGTAACCATATGTGCTGCTCAATTCTTTTTAGAAATAGATGTAAATATCAATTCTTTGTGTTTATTCTTTATTTTTTAGTTGGACCTGGTTAATGTAGATATTTAGTTTCTCATTTGGCTGTTCAGATACTCACCTGAGGCAGGTAAGTATAAAAGGAAGTCAGCTGCTTTCAGAGGGGTCGGTGTGTGTTGGTGAACTCCTGCTTTAATAATACAGGCTATAAGTTAGAATTCAGCCTCATGCTTCTTTGTTTAAACCTGAAGCTACTGCTGGCCAAACCGACTTTAAGTATCTGCTAACTCTAACTAACCTGATAAGCCAATTACATCCATAAGTTATATTGGTGTAGAAATACATATCTGTAAACTAGTGCTAAATACTAGTGGCCTCTGCTGGCACTCCTCTCACTCAGAGTGTCTACACCCCTGACTTAAGCCTTGCCCATAAGGATGGGTTACACACACAAGGAAACTATCCAGAGGCCCCAACTGCTCTACGTCTTCTTCTCTCAACTCCTCCCTTTGCGGCTCACCAGAGTAAATCATCTGCCTCCATCTCACCCTATCCGTAGCATCTTCCTCTGCCACACCAACCCTGTCAATGCCCCCCTTCACTACTTCCATGAATCTTCTTTGTGGGCGTCTTTTCCTCCTGCCTGGAAGGTCCACCTTCATCATTGTTTGTCCAATATTACCGCAATCCCTGCTCTGCACATGTCTAAACCATTTTAGCCTTGCCTCTTTAATTTAGTCTTTAAACTAATCAACCTGAGCCATCCTTCTGAAACACTCATTTCTAATCCTGTCCAGATGCCGGAAACTCCCTTTCGCAGTCAGTCTTAAGTATTCATACATGAAACTGGTACGCTGGTGTTGTTGTTTTTTTCTTCTTCTTTTTTTTAAGTTCTTGAGGTCACCACTTGGGTCAGATATGGTGTGTAGCAGCTTGAGTCCCCAGTGTGACTCCAGTGAGCTTGACCTTTACTGTTCTATCTAAATAAGGGCAAAACGTCCAAAAAATAATCTCTTTACAGTCAGTGACTCTGCCAGGGGTAGGTAAAACAGCAGATTTGGTCCTGCAGACCTTTAAATAAACTAGTGGGTGGTAGTAGTAACGGTCTTTGACTTGCACAATAACCTGGGAAACAAGAGTAAGATGGCACAACGTGATGCAAGAGGATTTGACTTCTGGGAGGACACAATCTTCTTATTTGCTTTCTCTCTTGTGTGTGTCCCACCCGACCCACTGTAACCCTGTGGTCTGCACCGTAATCCACACGCACACGGTTCAGGATGGCGTGTTTGCCAAGAACGCAAACTCAGGTCTAATGAAAGAGCGCACAATCCATCGTGTGCTACAGCTAACCTCTGTCATGGAGAGATGCAAGAAAAGAAGGCGGTCTTGGAAATACACATTCATATTTATTACCATTTACTATTTACATAGGACTATAGCTCGTTAAGACTTTTTTTTGACATAGACTTTTCATTTAAAACATTCATGTTTTCCACAATCCCTTTTTCTTGTCAAAAGAAAAGGTTTTTCATATCCAATAGTAACAACTGTACAAAGCCAGCCTGATAAGTACAATAATTTACTTAAAAACATCTTATTTTCATCAATGCAAATTATGTGACAACAAAACAATCCCCTCCCCCAAACAGCTGAGCTGAGCAATCACAAATGACTATAGCTCTTTATGTACATGCACTAAAGTGCTAGTATTCAAAAGGCATGCAAATATTTGACCCATATTTGTACAACTGCCTTCCAAATATGCATAAGGTTATTACGTTTGTTGTCACCCATCTTCTACATGTCTACAGAGTCAAACATTCATCTCAACGTAAAAATAAAGACGGACACGAGCATCAGAAATGACATCATGTGTCTCCGCTTCAGACCCGGTGAAGCAGAAGTTGTTTTTTTGTTTGTTTGTTTGTTTGTTTGCTTCCTTGTTTTTGTTGTCTTTCCTCTCCTTGAACGTAAACAGAAAAGTAAAGTGAAGCTTTAAAGGCTGGCAAAACAAAAAGAAACAAAAAAGGATTTAAAAAAAAGTTTGCATGAATGTTTATGGGACAGCGATGAAGAAAAATAAAAATGTAAACACAGGAGGAGTTTTTACCTGAAAAATAGGTTCAGATACACACACACACACACACACACACACACACACACACACACACACACCTACACGCACGTGGGTGATGGTTAACTCAAGTATACAGGCACCTCTTATGGAAACTTATTTTTCTGTATAGGTTGTCTTTAAATACAGTACATTCCAGGTTCCTCTTAAAAAAAAAAAAAAAAAGAGGTTCTGGTTCCTCGATGGTCAGCTGGTGCTACTGGTTGGATCCCAACCCCCCCCTCAGGCTCCTCTAGAGGGAGTCCATATGTTTGGGGGGGGTTCTGAGGTACTGGGTCTGTTTAGGCAGAGGTGGAGGTAGAGGACGGCTTCACGGCGGCTCCTCACCCTCCAGGATGGTCTTCCGGTGTCCCGGCGGCGGGAAGGTGAACCTCCTCTTCGAGCCCTCGCTCCACTTTGGGGACGAGGAGGGGAGCGTGCGGCCCAGCGCGAGGGAGGTCGGCGGTTGGCCGGGCGCGCCGGTCTCAGGAAGCAGGAATCCAGAGGCGGAGCCACCGGAGAGCGAGGCAGGTCCTGCCAATGACAAGGAGCTGTCAGAGAGGGGCGAGAGCAACGGGGCGCCTGCAGCCATTTGCCACCGAGGAAAACAGGAAGTGAGGAGATTCATACAGAAAGATGAAGGGGAGCGAGTGAAAGAAAGCGAGCAAAGGTGCTGATGTAGAAGTGACGTGCACATAAAACAAAAATAAGGAGTAATGTAATGAAAGAATTAAAATGAAAGCCATTTCATGAGGAACTTTTATGTTTTCACCTGATTGTTTCTCTCAGTGGATATAAGAACTTCAACCCCTAACATACTGCTCCTAATGCAGTTTTTAGTCTAACCTGTTCTGCCTGCCTTATCTGAAAGGTGCTTTTTAACTTAAAATTAATTTTGTTTGCTTGAAGCTGGAGCAAAAACCAGCAGGTCAGCCTTTAAATAACTGTATATAAGTGACAGACGTTTAACCTTCTCATCTAACAGGAATGCACAATCTGGTCAAAAAGGCAAACAAACCAAGAAAAAAAAAGATCACATAGTTACTGCAGACATTTAGCTACGGAAGCAGACAAGAGTCAATTTGGGCAGCTGTTTTAACCTTCCCTCTGCCACTTAATAGCACTCAGTTACTCAGGGGACACAGCAGCTAATGACCCACACCTGCTACCACTATCACTGGTTGAGTGAGCAGTGCAAGCACCTAACATCGCTTCATTTGACATATTTTAAAGAAGCTTCTGTTCAGTGATTTGTTATATTTGGCTGGTACACTGGCAAAACACAAATATGAAATCATTGGTATGACATATATAATTTAAGAATTCTCCGCAATCAAGCATCATAACGTTTGCGTCTGTTGGTGTTTTAAAAACCGACTGAGAAACTGACAGACACACTACGGTAGAGACTTGTTAATGAGAAAGTAAGGCCACCTTAAAGCCCAGTCTATTTCCAGTCTAATGAGGGCTTTACTTTCCCAACTGAACATATTATATTCAGTAAAACTTAAAACTAGCAACTATAAACTTATCAGAGAAGTATTTACTGGGGTCTTAGAGTGCAGGAAGTGGAGGTCTATTTTCCCATATTCTTCTATTCAAGGTAAATATATTTTGGAACTGGAGAAGCCACCCCCTGCTGGCCATTAGAGAGAATACAGGCTTAAGACTGATACCCTGATAATGCAGAAAACATATACAGAAACACTGAAAAAGCCAAATCCATGGTTCAAAGAAATGTCTCAGGTACACTAGAGTAAAAATCAGACGGCAACCTCCATGTGACTGGGGACAAACCAAAAAAACAAAACCAACTTGACGATGTTTGTAGGTGACCACTTTCAATCACAAGATTACACACTACTTGCCTAGTAGGACGCAAGCTGTCTTCAAATAATACATTTGTCCAAATAATCCTACTTGGACTAACTGTAGTCGCTCACAGACTGTGAAGGTTTGCAAATAATTGCTGTCTAATTTATAAATGTAGACAGATTGCCAACATATTGCAATCACTCTAATTCTGTGACGCGTCTCATGAGGACTTGACTCAGCTGGTTGCCAACTGGTTGTGTTCTGGTCATATTCCTATAATAAAATCAAAGCATTAAATCACTGGATTGTCCAACAGATGGCAAAAGATTCATGATTTTCCACATTTAAAAAACAAAAACAAACCAAACTTATAATCTTCTTTCATCTTGACATACAAAAATTGCTTTGAAAATGGCAGCTGACTGCGAGTGGTTGGATACCTGGTCCCCATCTTCAAAGCAACCATTTCAAAGGGAACAAGATCACACAAGTTCATTCCACAGAGTTGTCATAGTTATGGTGGCGCTGTGTTCTCTGACCACTGTTTCCCTGAGTATGACTGTGGCATAATTAGACCACAATTAGAAGTTTATTAGATTTAATTCAGAATTTTTAACCCTCACACAACCAACTCTGAAGTCATCTCAGTGCTTAAAGAAGTCCTAAACTGCAGATGAACGATCACTTGCGTGCCACAAATCTGCTATCAGAGGTCACTGCAGGCATCAGGTGATACAAGTCCATAAATACATGCAGTCCATTTGTGCAATTTTGCATTGATTGTAACGTCTAAATATTTAAACCTGTTAAGTGCTTAATTGGCAACAAAGCTTTATGCATCTGTCCCCTGGATGAAAACAGAAAGTGTGGAAAAGAAGGCCACAAAAAACTAAAACTATGAGTGAGTTTGTTTTTCCCCCTTCGAGTGAAGTCAGAGCGTGAATCGAGTGAACGATCACACCACTGGCCTAATTTATTAATAGCTCATCTCCAGGCGTTAGATTTCACTTGAAGGATGGAGGACAAGAAGACCGAAAAGCAACAATCTAGTTCGGCTAAAAATACACGACAGTCAGGCTGCGGTGATGAGAGAGGATGAACTGGAGGAAAAATAACCGGGATGGATGGACATATGGATGGGGGATAGACAGATGTGCTACACAACCTGCAGGAAGTCCTGCTGAAAAACAGGTCACAGAGTTTGACAGGAGGCGTCTGCGCCAAACCATCAATAAATCATTAGTTTATGAATACAGCTGATGGGAATACAGACGATACAGCTTGTGCAAGATTTCCCATGTGACGCCAAAGCATCAGATCAAACAATGCCACAAGTCAGGCACCTGCATACAGGAAGTCAGTGTACACGAGCGGATATTAAAAACAGCAAAGTCAACACCTTTACATGAAGTTTTTGACCTTAAAAAAAGGATCCACCTTAAAACCCTCTAGTGCAAGAATAAATAACAATCAGTTTCAGATCAAATGTATGTCCCTAAATTAGCCTGAAGTTACAGTATGACCTAAAATATCATCAGATTTTCACACAAGTTGTAAAAGTTGATAAAACTAAAGAGCCCAGATAAACAAATTAAATAAAAATCTTAAAGTCTGTCATTTATTTACTGAGGAAAACAGTCAAGTATTAAATATATGTGAGGGGGAAAATTATGTGAACCTTGAAGATAATCAATAGTTAAGCTGTTCAGTGGAATACTAATCAGGTACTCACATCCTTTGTTATCAAAGGAATCTGTCAAAATCTGGTTTTTACAGCACATTTGTGGACGTGAATCGTGGTACGAGCAAAAGATGCCTGAGGACCTCAGAAAAAAAACCAGTTTCTGCTGCTCAACATCTCTATTCAGACAGATTGTGTACAAATGGAGGAATTTCAGGAGCATCGTTTCCCTCCACAGGAGAGGCCAAAAAAACTGTATTACTCAAGGAGCAATACAGCAGTCTGGGAGCCCACAAAGGTTCATATACATTTCTCACTGATGATATCAGCTGTTGGGACTTGTGTAAAAATATGATGATTATTTGGTATTCTTACTGAGAAATGTAGAAACTTCTTTTGACACCCCTTTAAATTGAACCAAATGCTGCGTTTCCTCCCTTTGTGCCAGGCCTGCTGTAAATGCTCTGTATTTATATCCATGAAGGCATCTTGTTTGTTGGATTTTGTGAAGGAGATTTTTCACCAAGCAAAGAATTCTGTGATCATCTAGTTCAGGGGTGGGCAACTCCAGGCCTCGAGTGCCGGTGTCCTGCAGGTTTTAGATGTGTCCGTGATCCAACACAGCTGATTCAAATTGCTAAATGACCTCCTCAACATGTCTTGAAGTTCTCCAGAGGCCTGGGAATGAACTAATCATTTGATTCAGGTTTGTTGACCCAGCGTGATATCTAAAACCTGCAGGACACTGGCCCTCGAAGCCTGGAGTTGCCTACCCCTGATCTGGTTTATTTGGGTTTTTTAAGAGTGTTGATTTGGAAACTTCTGAAGGTATTTTTCACCTCTTCAGTTCCTGTACGAGTGGTGACAGGACTGTAGTGAGTCTAATGTACCCTCAAGTGGCGATATAAGCTGCGGCTGTCACAACGAACGCAGTGACAATAAGCCAGGCTTAACGATGGCCACTGTTCTTCCAAAAGCATTTGAGAAATATCAGAGGTTACGACCTGCTAACACTTCATTCCAACACGACATCTGAAATGACCAGTATGACATGGTGAGAATAGACACACTTCCCTGCAGTTTCTAACAGTGGAATTTTTCCTTAAGCATGCACAGTGTACCAGAATATTTAGTTCATTTCTACCAGAAATGACACAAAACCAAGACAGTGCACAGGAAATGGTGAGTGTTAGCAGCCCGTCTTCATTGGTTAATCTTTGTTAGTCTGAGAGGAAATGGTAAGAAGACGTAAGAAAGCGCTGTGTGGACAAATACGTGAGAAAAAAAGTACAATATTACAAGAAAACATCACAGTCCGTCTAGCGGTGCGCGTAAAAAGGAGGACCTGGTAGAAACACAGTGTTAGAATAATCCAGCAAGGCCTTATGAAGCCCAAACAGACAACAATCGACCTGTGAATGTGTGAAATGTCCAAGAGTCGTCTTTTATGTCATGTTCACTGGCAAACACTTTGGCAGAAATATTAAAATCCACCAGTGATCAAGACGTAAGCCGAAGACTCTTTGAGTTACATGAATTTAAGGACCATACCAGTGTTTATGCATGACTTCTTTTTCCCCCCAATCAGTGGCAAATAGCATATATTTTATGTCACCACAAAACTATTTAGCTTTTATATTTAAGTATGATGAGCTGCTCGCTGAAGCTTGAATTTTTCTTTAGATACATACTGCAGTAAAAATCCAGCACAGAGAGCAGAAACTGTGTAATAAATCTAATCTCATTTTTATGTCCTCAAAGAAGGTTTTATGAAATTTGTTTACTTCTTGTTTTACAGCAGGATTACTCAAAAGGTAATGAATAGATTTGCAAGCATTCGTTTTCACACCTTTGCTGATCTTTTCTGGAAGGATTCTTTACTATTCTGAGGCAAAAATATGCATTGTGCATCAAATCTTCACAAAAACATCAAACAGTGAGCTTCAGATGAGATTCTGTGTGGTTTGACTGAAGGTGCTGCCTGGACAGAGTGTGCAGAAGGATGCTCACACATGAAAATTACTCCAGGACTATTAGCTGTGCTTTTCAGACATGGGCTCAATAGGACATTACACGGATAGGATGTGTAATCCAACCTCCCAACTAATGTCCAATTCAAATGCATCAGAAATGCATTTTCTCACATGCACCTCAACCGAATAGTGTCTAGAAAAGTTTAGGGCTGTAGTGTATGCCTGAAATCTTCTTTATAAACAAAGCGGGGGGGGGCTAATAGTTTCAAACTGAGGAAGTTATGTGCACAAACAGCCCGAATGGCTACCAAAACATAAAAAGAAGAAGGAGTGTGATTTCAGTCTCTGTAAAAGATTATTCTTTAAGTGCTAAATATAGAGGTAAGAATCTGTAAGGTCACTTATATGAAGAGTTAGCAACATAGTTGCTGCTCTGGCTGCTCTTGCTGCAGTGAAACTCACTGATTTGTGCTGCTTAATAAATCCCATCTCTCACCTTATGCAAGTCACTTAAACGTGTTTGTTTTATACATTACAAAGTGAGATTTTTATAAAAATTTGGTAAGCCAAGAACGTATGGTATGGTGTTGGTTAAAATAGTGGATGGCAATCATGGGTAATGTTCTGCAGCATGCAAAAACACCGGCATGGCCCTTTACAAAAACTTTGATGATCCACCAAAAAATATGAGCATGCACTCATTAACTGGGAGGAACAGATGCATGGCCGTCGCACGACTTTTGACACCACTCCGATGGCTTCACACACTGTCACTGTGCTATCCTGTGAAGCATGCATTAATGAAGAGGGGGGAGGTGAGGGGGCTGAGGTCTGCGGGGCGTGAGGTTCCTGTGGTTGGTGAACCCACCGCCAAAGGTCGTAGAGGCAAAGTAGGAGGAGGAAGAGGAACTTACATCACGGAGACTAGCAGATTTAGAGTCCCCAAGGAGTTGTTAGTATGACAGTGTGGTTCTGGATCAGAGCACAGAGGACAGGGAGGAGGAGATAAAGCCCAGAGGGGAGGAAAGAGGGAGGGGAGGAGAAGGAGGAAAGATAGAGCGGGAAATGTTAATTGGTAAAAATCAAGCAAAGGGGAAGAGATCAAAGAAAAGTCAGGTATGTCGAAGGCAGAAGGTGGAAATAAGGCGCACCACCCAATAAACACACACAGCTTCACTTAAAACCTGGAACTTCTGAAAGGGGAGGAGGGGGGCAGGCCTAGAGACTGGTTGGCGACCACCTGGCAACCACTGGTCGCTAGGGAGTGGTTGCCTGCTGTTGTTAGATGAAATTGGTTCCAAAGTGGTATACACCTAATGAAGAGTGAACGTAAAAGCAAGAGTGCAAAGCTAGAACTAGAAACTGAGACCATTTACTTTCAAAGTAAAGGTTGCACCTTTTTGCAAGGCTCAAGTTTTACTTTGAAGGTGAAAGGTCTCCACACCTTTTCAGGGTTCATTGAAACTTGTTGGTTACCTAGAAGTTGGTGTCTTTAGTGCAAATTGTGGGTGAGTCATGGCAATCTGACAAGCAAAGGAATCACAAGGTTTTTGGTGCGGCACACTCTTTGTGACCAGTTTAACCTAACTACAGCCAGCAACCGCTCAGCAACCAGTCGGTGAATGCACATTTTTCCCTAGCAACCAGTGGTTACCTGGGGGGTCACTCATTGGCATCTAGGGCTGTGTGACTAAGACCTTAGCTAGAAAAGTTACTTCTGTACTCAGGAAATGGGCCCATCTAGAAAGCACAAGAATGCACAGCAACATTTAGGCTGGGAGCACCTTGTTAGTTTGGCACTGTCATGGTTATGGTCGCAACTTCACCACTCAGCCCAGAGAGTCAGTTTAATTGCTAACTGTGACTAGAATAGATGTTAAGAGCTTACGTCTTAAAAAAAAAAAAAAACCCTCACAAAAGATATTTCTTCATCATAAAGAAAGTGGAACACAAAAGAAATGTGTGAAATTGAGCATTAAAGAGCAGCCTGGATTACTTCCAAACTGTCCTTAACAGTTAAAACTTTGGGTATAATTAATATGAGCATCTACCACTGTAACGGTACATGGCTGAAAATAAGGAAAAGCATAAAAGGTCCCTTTCAAACTCATAAGCTCCTCAGGTAATTGATCCAAATGGCCACATTTGTGCAACAGTCACCAGCAGCTATGATACTGGTGTAAGTAACAGTGGTGAGAGTGAGTAAGCTTTAGCTACACCCAAATTTAGTGGGTTCACCAAAGCCACACATTCATATCAGCTTATTTACTGCTACTTTTTATTAATTTCTGAATTACAAGACATAGGCTGAATTAAGACACAAGGTTTGCTCCATACTGCAAACCACTTCAAGAAATTAAAAGCATTTTCTGTGAGTTTGTTCTTACAAAGCAAACGGAGACACCGAAAGGAAATCTACATTCTTACATTCCTGTTCTAAAAAATTGACATAACGCGTGGTTACGCACCATCGCAATCCATTATTTTCGTGCTATTATCGTGCTGTAATCGTTATCCACAGAGTCACGGCTTTGTTTCATCAATGATCGCACGCTCCAGTGCCATTCATAAAGTCACATATCAGACTTCTGCACATCAGTGAACAGCAGCAGGTGAACTCTTGATGTTATTAACCAGCATATGTGCGATTATGTTGCTCCCTGTACATGTACACAATTTCAAATATGCAACTGGTCTGGGGAACACAGATTTTTTTTGTGCAGCTGTAATGCAGCATGACCTGCTTTTCATAGGTTTTAATCGGTTTATGGAGAGCCAAATATGAGGGGTGCCGGCAGATACTGTAATTATTTCATTCAGCACATATATTAATTAATTAAAAGTCTGTCACATTTTTTGCACGGGTCAGAGAAATGGGTGGTGAATACGCCCTGAACTGATTTCATCGAGTGAAGTTAGCGCTTTCCCAAATTTATTTTGGTACGCGGGGGCGGGGATCCAACTCCCTTAAAAACCAGAGCCACTTAAAATTCTGCTTGAACACTTAATTGGAAGGCGCTGCTAATGATTAATTAAGGAACTGTGTAATAGTGATCCCACTCAGATCGCAGTTGTTAGACCATTTATTTCACTTCTCCACTTATCAGAGACATAAATCAGACTTCAGTCGGGCCTCAGTGATGGTTTAAGCACAGAGGTAAAAGCCACACTACAAGGAAGCCACTGCAGCAGAGAAGAAAGTACAGAAGAAGAAACCTTCAAGAGTTTCTACATGCAGCGATAAGAGAAAGTTCAATGTGTTGCAGAGGAGGGTTAGATGTTTTATAACGTTACCATTGCATCAGTCAGTGCTTTTGATCTGAGGAAAGAGCATGAACATTTTAGTGATTGTGCACATTTTAAAGGTGAATTCTTGATCATCGTTTGTCTGATTAAACACAGACGTCTTCAGACATTACATGGGAACTCCAAGGCAGTACCATAAGTATCACCGTGTCTTAAAACATGGGCCCCACATCACATGAATGATGAAGCGATGAATCCAGTGCATCTGTGTATTTACCTCCATGCATCCTGACTGTCCTCTGTCTGACTCGGCCTGCCTGCTGTTGTCTCTGCTGTGGCTGCTCGGTCCTCCCGCCTGCAGCCTCCTCTCCTCCCTAAAGTTCTGCTCCTGCAGCTTCTTGTTGAGGATGCGGGCTGCGTTTTCAGCCAGCGTGTAGCCCGGTGGGGCCGATAGGTCCTGCCGTATGCTCACCACCTCTGGGTTCTTGTCGCCCTGCGTCTCCACTATTAGCTGCACAGGGCTTGGTGAGCGCCCGCGAGCAGTCCGCAGGCATTCCTGCGCGTTCCTGGGGTCTCCGGACAGAGGCCCGTGAGCGGGGCTTGGCTCGGTGGTGGAGGGTGGCGTGGGGCGGGAGCGACTTGGGGACTTATTAAATTTCTGCATGGTGTCATAGACCACAGGGGTGTGGTCGATTATGTTGAAGAGGCTGGACAGCCCGTCGTTGATGGTGGTGTGCACAGGGCTGTCGCGAGTGGTGGTGGAGCGGGCCCACGCCGACTCGTTGTTCCCTTTCTGGGGCGTTGTGGGCATGGGGGCGCGGCTGTTATTGGGTAGCTCGGTTTTACTGGACGTGGATGGTTTGCGCTGAAGTTTCGGTGAGCCGTACTTTGGGGAGCAGCAGGGTCGCTCAAACTTGCTCTGGACCACAGGAGAGTACTGAACTTTCCTTGTGTTGCGTGATGGGGACGAGATGGGCGTGTTGCCACCTTTCGGGGTGAGGCAGCGGTGGGGGCTGCTGGTCAGGTTCCTCAGCAGGTCTGTCTGCAGACCCACGCTGATGGTTTGGGTGGTCTGAGTCCCTCTTGTGGTGAATCCGTTGGTCTGGCAAGCGGTGTCCCGGACAACAGGCCCCGGTGGAGAGCGGATGGCGTTCCTCACAGAGATGGCCACCTCCTTCATGTCATCACTCATGTTTCTGGAGAGCTGAAGATCCAGAGAGGATGCGTAGCCCACTGTGGGGCAGATAGGAGACTGACTAGGAGAAGTCCTTAATCCCCCACCCTCCAGAAGGCAAGGCCACCTTGCACTGCTGAACACTTCATCCGGCCCACTGGCACCCACCCCAGCCTCCACTCCTCCCCTTGCTTTGGTCCCCTTTGCATACAGGAAATCCGGATCCTGGGCAGTGGTGCGCTCAGCTGCCCCGGGTCTGGTGGGGCTGTGGAGGATGTGCACCCCGTAGTGCTCCACTCCCACCCCTGCTGCCCCTGCTCCATTGCCTTTCAGCGGGGACTTGTGGCAGTGCTCAGGGCTGCTCAGGGTGCTGGTAGTCAGGGTGGCGCTGGTGGTGAGGAACCAGGAAGCGGGCTGGAATGGATCAGGAACAGTCTCTCCCTCCCGGGCCTCTGTTGATTTGTCTGTCCACACTTCCCGCAACAATCCCGGACCAGAGGTGGCTGATGGGAAGTCCCAGCCCTTATTGTTGAACTCCTCGATGTACTTGAGATCATCTGGAGACAGAGGCGGGGTGACGTCATCTTGGCCCTGATCGCCATGACGCGTCTTGTCAGGGAGGAACGGTGAGCTGTCCATTAACCGCTGGAAGTCGCTCATGGAGCACACTGACTTGGCTCTGGACAGACACACACACACACACACACACACACACACACACACACAGATTATTAACTACAGCTAAAGTCAAACGTCTCAAACTGATCTTCATACCATCTCCTTTATTTTCCCACTACAGCACAAAAAACCCCAAAAATCTCTGGCTGCTTTTTTTTGTTTTTGCAAAGGAACTCAGTGCGTGTCCGTGTTTTAAAACTATGTGAATTATTTAACAGCGTAGTGAGCTGGATCTCATCCCTGCCATAAAAGAACAATCACCAGTCTCCCTCTGTCACTACAAGTAACACTTAACAGAATCAACAGGGCCGATCAGTACGTACGAGCAAGAAAGTACTGCAGGAGGCCAGATAATCTGCAGCCAGTCAGACCAGTTATTGGTTATAAATTTACAGCAGACTTTACAATACTCCAACTTTTTGAACTCAGTTTAACATAATTCTTTCTCTGGTGGTTACCTGAGCAGACTCCCACCCTCCCTCATCTTGTCTTCTGAGTAAGCAGCAGCATCTTCTCTCTCTGAAATCTCATTTAGGGCCTGAAAGGCAACAGACACAACAGTTGAAACATGTGGAGGGAAGCGGGTTCAGTGCATAACCCTGTTTAATCTAAATATTGTGGTATTTTGGCTCACTTGTGCAATACAGTTTAGAGAGGTTAAGTACATCTTCTCCTGGAAACAGACACTGAATGATAAATTTGAAAGAATGACTTGTGCGTCTTAGATTGTAATATACGTTTAAATATAACCTCTTAAAACCTAAACTGGTGTTTTTGGATAAATGTTTCATACTCGGACTTAATTTTCATAGCTAAATGAACTAATAAATATAAAACAATGAAAGAAGAAATGAAACACGCGTATTAATGAAGATTACGCTATCAACTAAAATGAAAACGTAACATAACTTGTTTTTACCTTAGGCTTTATTTTAGATTAAAATTTACATTAAGATGAATTTTCGTTAGTAAGAGCTCAAAATCTAAGGAAGATGTAGCTATCACACACATGCACAAATTTTCCTTCTTCTGTCTGATGTGCGTTACCTCCTTCATGCAGGGAAACCTCTTCTCACTCTCCAGTCTGGAGGGTGGAGGGACCTCCGGTCCACTCATGGGGTCCAGAGACAGTGCGTCCAGGAACAGGTTGTCCGCTGAGCCTTTGAGCCCCATCGTAGCCCCCTGCTCCTCCAGAATGGCCTCGGAGTCAGAGTGGGAACGTGTGGGGGGCATCAGGACAGGTGTAGCTGTACAGGGGAGCGGGGGGGTGAGGCGACCGGGGAGCCTGGCAGGGACTGTCCTGAGGTGAAAACATGCCTCTGTAGGATGTGCTGCCATCTTTAACGTCAGAGCCCTCGCCTCGCCGAGAGTTAAGTTCCCTCTGCATCTGCATGAAGTATGACACAGTATGAAGTATGGACACAGTCATCAAACATAATAAAACTGTAATTACAAAATGTGTCAGGACAATTTTAAACAAATATAAGAGGAATAAATATGTGAAAAAGGTTTGAGTTGTGTCTCTTTCCTGATGCTCCTTTTTCAGTGTAGTGTATATTCATTATGTGCTGATATCATTATTTTTATTTGGTTTTTTTATGCAAAAACATAATTTTTACCATGTGACATATTTTATATGTTCTCTTTTATTCTTATTGCTATCAAGGTGGTCAAATAACTTTATAGGACAATAAAATCCAACTAAGAAGCTAAACTAAAAGAACAGCTTGATATCTTGGAAAACACTGGCGTGTGCTGAGTGTTCAATGAGGAATGACACAGATCTCATGTTTGCATGCCAAGTTTAAACCTACCGAGGTACCAAACAGTAACACAGACTGGAAGAACCACAGAGACCAGCCGGCCTAAGTTTGTACAAAGGTATAAAAAAAAAACAATCTGACTTTTTACTCTATGTATGCTAAGCTAATCAGCTGCTAGTGAAAGTGGCACATTTGCCATAATAAATCTTGAGGTCGATGATTAAGAATTTAAAAAGCTCTACAGCTTTATATCAGATAATATACAAGTTTTTTTTCTTTCCATGAGCAGCAAACAGATTTTTATTTTACATCAAGTTCCCTTAAAATGAATTTTGAAGAATGACCTTTAGACACACCTCTCTCAGACATGAAACATTGCCACTGCATGGTTTTAACCAAACTCATCCATTCAAAATACTGGCTACTTCATAGGTCTAGCACTATACAGCATGCAAAAGCTCTTATGTGGTCCTGCAGTTAAGGGAAGCTCCCATTTTAAAATGCACAACTTTAGTGCAGAAAGTTGTCCGGTCACATGTTAGTGCACTCGCAGTGCTGGCCCCGAGCCTGGATACACGGGAGGGTTTCATCAGAAAGGCTACGTCTCTACATGGATGCAGCTTGCCTGCCATTATTAGTTGATAGTACACAGCACTCAACTCTCTCATCACATCTGGCTCAACCCCCCCCCCCAAAAAACCCCCAGAAAAAAGACAAGCTGGTGATGCTATGATGCCTAAATCAAGGCTCCAAAATGGGAATTCCCATTGACTATATTCATCTTTTAAAATAAAGTGTATCTATCCTTTAATTTAGCTTCTTCTGCTCCTTTTAGGGGTCACCTCCCTCTCCCTATCATCCCTAGCATCCCTCTGTCACACCAACACTCCCTACCACCTTCACTACCTCTGCTCCTTGCACGTTTACACCTCCATCTGTCTCCTTCTCATTCACACACACGTTTTCTTTGATTACTTCACTCCTCTTCCTTCCAATCTCCACCTCTCTCTTCTTTTTTTTTACATTATCAATTTCTGTTAAGCAAAGGAGGCTTTTACCACACACGTGCTATATTCTTGTGCTCTGTTACTCCAACGTGACTCGCTCAGTAATCCACCTGCAGCACTTGAGGTTAAACACCTTGTTCCTGGCTTGAAGTTTAAGGAAGAACAGCCACATTACTCATTCACTTTCAGCCTGCCAGTCTGAGCAGTTCAGTGGATGACCTGCGCTTTATAGTTTCCTGCAACATTGCTGAATAATGCATTTCCACCTCCTGCTCTGCATCTCCATTCAGAGGTGCATCAGCAGTTTTTTCCCCCTCTCTGAGCTGGAAAGCGTAAACTATATTCAGAGAGGTGTATTCCTGTCCTCTGGTCTGTATGATAATACGCTCACACACACATCATATTAATCAGTGTGTAGTTCTACTTCCTGCCCGGAACATCAAAAAGCAAAAAATTGCAATGCTACAGCTCGTCTAATTAAATCGCACAAAGGACATAAATTATTCAGTTATGCTCAATTATTGCATCTACTATAATCGCCCTGAGTCCTTTGTCTGGGTTTCTTTCTCTCGCACCTTTTTTAAAACACTGATGCAGCAAAAGAAATGCATAAAAAATCTATTAGCTATAATTTTGTTGATTGTCTCCCCTTAAAACTTTATTTCTAAAAAGTTTTAAATAGCTTTACTTTTTCCCTCTTTATCTCTGATGTCTCAGGTCTAAGACTCGTGCAAAAGAAATTCAGAGCTCACAGAGATTAAATAAAGATTATACGCTGCCATCTTTGCCTGGTCTCCCTCACAAAAGAGGGATATTAGGCAACCTCACATAAACTTTAAGAACTTCTGTCTAGTCATCTTTGTTGAGCAGAAATGCCAGGGCTCGGATGAATGCAATGATCATAATATAAAAATATGGCAAAATTATAAAAAAAAAAATTGTTTCATGTTTTCTATATCAAAGCATAGAAAGCAGTAAACCCTTTTATGCTTCGTCAATAACACTTGACAAAAATGACGACGTGCTACAGAAAAATGATACAAAACTGTCTCTCAAATGTGAAGATTTAAAGCTTTTCTATGTTTTATATCAGTGTATAAAAAGGAATATTTTTGTGTTTTTGCCTGCTAACAAGAGAAAACACGGCTATAAAATGGCATTAACTGTGAAAAATGCTTTGGCTATTTGTAAGAGTTAAGAAATGAAATGTCGGAGTTTTCTTTTAACTTACTTACTGTTCAATAAACTGAACTGCTGATTAATTATCAGCAGCTTTGGTGACAAAGTTCAATCCTAGAATGAAACCTGCAACTTCTAGGAATTTGTAGTCCAGTTTAAAGTTTAAAGTTAATTTCAAACCTTGTAAACAGATGAATCCAGTTTTGCAATGATTACATTACAGCAAAGAGCTCAGATTGATTCAAATCTTGCCCAATCTTTCCTTCTTTGCCATTATTACCACTAATATCCTCTCTGTTTGTACTCCCGCCCTTCTCTCACCC
Organism: Oreochromis niloticus; assembly: GCF_001858045.2. Classification (NCBI taxonomy): domain Eukaryota; kingdom Metazoa; phylum Chordata; class Actinopteri; order Cichliformes; family Cichlidae; genus Oreochromis; species Oreochromis niloticus. The sequence continues at coordinate 24,822,260 of NC_031982.2, forward strand.
TCTCCATCTTCCGGTGGAGCTCCCGCATACTGCTGTCCCACTCCTGCCGCTCCCTCTCGAAGCGCTCCAGGAGATCAACCCTCTCCCGGTTCCACCTCTTCTCTCCGTGCTGCAGCTTCCAGCGCAGGTCCAATGACGTGCTGTGGCTCTCGGCAAGCAGACGATGATGCTCCTCACGCTCCAGCTTCAGGGCCCACTCGGGGTCTGCAGCTGGCTCCTCCTCGCCTCCCTGCGCTTCACCTCGCACCTTACCTCGCGCCTCCTCCTCCAGCTGGTCGAAAATGACACACAAATATTGAAAAGAGACGACAAATAAAAAACACAGAAAAAGAGAAAATAGCAGAGAAAAGTAAAAGTCTCTGCAGTGGCAGTTTGTTGTTAAATTTCTAATAGCATTTCTGTTTAATTTGGCTTTAACGTTATTAATATGAAGGCAAAACACTTATTATTACAAATGCATCCTACAGTTTTGTAATTTCTGTGAAAGACTGCTTTAATTTTAAAGCACAACATTTGTAAATAGAACGTTTTCAGACAATTAAAAGATCTTCTTCCAAACTTTCTGTCAGCTCAGTAACATACAAACGTGAGTGCAGCCAAGCAGGTCACCAAACCACAAAATAATAAATCAATGTCAAAACCGGAACAGAGACACGAATGAAAAGGCGTTGGCTGAAACAAACGCTCACTCTCACACTACGAATGATCGACACGTGTGGACGAGCCAACAATTAAACGGCTCACTGGGACTGATCAGTGTCATTTTGCAATGCTGAAAATCACAGCGTCATGCCAGCAGCAGCATACGTGTTAGATGAAGATGTAACCAGTCTTTAATAAGTAAGAGAAAACTTTTACAATGCAAATTTTTTTGTTTGAATCCTAATTAACAAAGGAAGATTTTAGACATGACGTTGGTTCAAAGAGCAGCTTGGAACGCACAAGAAATATATTCTCAAATAAAAGAGTAGTCGATAAAAACCTTTGGGAAATTTAAGAGAATCAATATCACTTTCAGGCTTCTATTATACATACTTGTAGCCAGAAGATGGTTCACTTAGCTTAGAATAAAACTGAAAATATGGGGAATGTAGGGTGGTCCTGAGAGCTCAGAGCTCAGTGCATTTCAAATTGAAAAAATGAAACAAAAGCAAATTAAAAACTCTTTACCACATCTTCCTACAGGACAAAAATAAATAAAATTAAACAAAAAAGCTATATTATCATATTTTCAGTGCTTCCTAGAAACATTTTACTCTTGTATGTATAAAAAAAAAAACTGACGACAGTCTTCTCTGACTTTATATTACTTGTGTTTTGTCCGTTTACTGGGCCTTTAGCAGTATTCAACAGCCTGTTATCAAAGTTCGGCTGACTGAGGGTGAAAGTCACCAAACATAGAAGTTAAACAAAAGGATGAGGCAGAGAGAAAATTAAAAGCAGCAGAAGGCCTTTCACTTTTCTGTCTCTGCACCGCTGCTCTCGGTCCCTCTCCAAAACATCGCTGCTCACTCGCCTAATCAACACAACAAAGCAGCACGGTTCCTGTGCCGGTCTGACTGTTCCCACTTTTCACGCTGAACTCTTTATCGTTACACAATTACTGTGCAGACATGCAGGTGACAATGATCTTCTTTTATAACTTAAGGGCCAAATAAAAGGGTAAAATGGAACGATAAGCGATAAAAACCATCCACTTTATTGCCCAGGCGAGGCTGGAGCCTATCCCAGCTGTCACGGAACAAGAGGTGGGGGTATCCCCTGGACAGGTCACAGGTGTGAGGGGGGTCCAATCAACCAGTCACGCTCACCTTCACACTTACATTCAATTTAGAATTGCTAACTAACCTAAAGTAGCCGGAGAAAACCCACACAGGAACAAGGTGGAACAAGCAAACACCACCCCTGGATCTGAACCAAGGACCTTCTTGCTGCTACGTGACTTTTTCCCCACTTAAAACCAATTCAAATTAATTAAAATGAATTGAATCTCTGCTGTAGCGAAATGACGAGAGAGGATGACAAAGCGGTTGTTCTGCAGCAGGCAGAGACGGTTCAAACCTGAATTCATATTTCTAACCACACAATAGCAGGGAGGGGGGGAGGAAGAAGAAGGGAATCAGACATTCTGCAGATTCTTCAAAGCTGCAGAACAACGAGAGGGAAGCTTCTCTTTCTGCAGAGCAGAGCTTTGTAATCTTCAGACAGGCTTTCATCCCAAGACATAATGGTACAAAGTAGAGTCTGCAGCAGGAGAGCCGTGCACACGGACCTCCTCAAACACCAGCTTCCGTTCTGTCATTCACAAATATTTGCCTTGTAGGCTTTTTATCTGTTTTAAAACTGCCTAATTTGACACCGGAGGAGACGATGAGTACACCTAGAGCTGCTGAATGAATGCTATAAGTCAGGCCCTGTGGTATTATTAATACAGACAGCTCTGTAGGGGCGAGCAGGTGGCCAGACCAGAGCATGAAACAGGAGACAGCGTAAGCAATAACATAATCACTGGTTATGTCCACAGGTGAGAGCAATTTCCAATTCTACTGTGGTCTACTGGGCTGTTTAATAATCCTGAATGAGAAGTATATTTCTAAAGTCCTAATAAGTGAAGCAAGTAAAGAACTCTACACAGTGTTATCAGAGCAAATAAGTACATTAGTTCCCACTGTGGCCTTCAGCGACCTCTCCTCTGTGGAAGGATTGAACCATGTAAGAGATTTACAGATTAAAAGCAAAAGAGTTAAAAAGATAATCTTCCTCCTATGACTCGAGCCTCTTAATTGGTTCCCAAAGCTGCAGTTTCCTTTAAAAAAAAACCCCAGCTCAGGCTGAGAAGAGACACACTTCTCCCCCACCAAGGGTTTCAAATTTTTAGCTCTCAGCAAAGTGGTCAGAGAGGACATTCAGGACCCGGTTCGATTGTCAACGGGAAAGAAAGTTTTAGATTTCCCGCGCGGCGACAGCGAGGTACCCACAGAGACGCACGCAAATAAAACAGCAAACGCTGCCAAACAAATGTGCTGCTTCTCAGAACAAAGGTGCTGTTTATTCCGTCTCCTGTGAGATTTAAACGCAAATCTAAAAAGACAAGTTTAATTATGTTTGACCTTAAATAACAGTTTTTCTTAGAAACACGCTGTGAACACAATCCTGACACAGTCAGAGAACTGCTTTTCAAAATGACAGATTTGTTGCAGCAGAGTTCACCACTTCCTTTGAATCTGTTACAACAAAATTTAGGAGTGATTGATGACTAATTATCTCCTCTGAGCCTACAGGTGGGAGCTGGGAGGGAATCAAACAACAGGTATCTTAATTAGACCGCCAGACTGTGAGGGGAGGTTTGAAATATGACATCAGAAGAGCGAGGCATCAATCTAGACACGTATACCTCAAATATTTTCCTTTTTAAACCCTATAAAGTCTAAACCATGAACCAAAAATTATAATTTTTTAAATCTGAGTGTTTACTGAATCTTCTGACAAATGAAAAAGAAAAAGTATATCAGTTTGCGTATATGAGTTTTAATTTAGATCTTTTTGCTACAGCCAGCAGTTTTGTGTAATTTATTGCTTAAAAATTTGTTGTGCAATTTGTTCAAGTTTTCCAGGGAAAAGAAAATGACACTGATGCTATTGGATTAAACACGGATTAAAATGATACTCGTGGCTTTAGAGGGTAGCTAGTTTTAAACGCGCTTTTTACTTTTATAACAAACTTTTACATTTTTATAAAACACTAATTACCTCCTCTAAGGAAGTGACTGGTTTAGATCAGGGTTGCCAAACTCATTTTAACTCGTGGGCTACATCCACCCACTTTGATGTGAAGTGGGTCATATCAGTGAAGCTACATGATAAACGTGTAAAGGTAACAGAAAATGTCCTTGTATTTTAGAGTAGTATGGATTCCACTATGGGGTGGGGGTCTTTACCAATGCAAAAAAACTCTAAAAAAATATGAAAATACAGTTAAAAGTTCAAAATCTATGCACTCCAAATTTTTTTTAAAGGAGTGTCCAATGGGCCAAATTTGGAGTTGTTGCTGGGCAGATTCTGGCCCCCGGTTAACACTCCTGGTTTAGATCATCTATGATGACTGAGGAGGCTTGTGACATTAGCAGACCTGAGACACATGCGTCTTTGCTATAATCCACACTAGATTTACACTTACAGATTCGCTAATCCACCACAATCTGGCATTAAAATTGTCAGACAGTCGGTTTCAGACAGACTACAGCACTGAGTAAACACACAGCTTCCTCATCATTATATTTATTGCTCTGCCAGACAGCAGCCATGCTATCACACAGGGCTTTGCCAAAACAAACAATAAACAGTTTTCTTCTTAGGTGAAGTTGGAAAAATTTTCATCGAGCCATTTGATTAGCCAAAACTAATCAGACACATTGATCTGTTACTAAAACTGATCTATTTAATAGTTCGTGCTGATGCAGGAAAGCATGCTTTAGCAAATAAAACTACCTAGATGCGTTTGATGCCAAGCAAACTTCAGCATTTATGACACCGACACAAACATCAGGTCATTTTTAGATGAGGATGTACAAAGCACTTCTACCTCATTAGGAATATGAATGAGTGCTTTAACAGCTGTTTTCAGTTCTGTAAGAAATGCTCAGAGGAACACTGAACAATTAGGCTCAAAGCTGAATTAATTAGTTTGTGCAAAGACAGATTATATCCATTGTGCAGTGCCAAGAGTGTGATTCATCATTATTTCCTTGGATGCTGTTCTTTTTTAAAAATTTAATCGGTGAGGGGAGATTATGAATGTTCGTTTGTTTGTCAGATGTGATATGGCTTAAGACAGTATTTAGGGCTATTATTCATTCCAGTGCTTTACTTTCAAAATGGAAAACTGGCCAAAGAGGAGCAGTGAGCTTACAGGTAGAAAAAAGGGAAAACAAAACAGGTTTTCTCTGAGTGCGAATAGGCAACATGTTTCCTGTCGTCCTGCTGCTTACTATTTAAAAAAAAAAAAAAAAAAAAAAAGGCAGATTGTGTCCTGTCCCTTTAAAGGTGGGTGCTGAGACGCCATCTGTACCTGGGCGACATGGCACTTCATCTCTGCCCACTTGACCTCCCAGGCGGCTTTGTCATTGGCGTAGGATTGCTGCAGTTGGCATCGCCGCGCCTCCTCCTCCCGCAGCTCCTCTCGAAACTCCTCCAGCAGCGTCCGCAAGACCTGCAGCACTCGACGCGTCTCGCCGAACTGCACGGACAGGATTCAGACAAAACAATCATCAGAAACACACATTGGGCAAATTGTGAACGAACACACTCAGAATCCTTATCTTGAAAACTGTGATTCGTTCAACCCGCGTCCTTTTTTCTCTGAATCACCTCGGGATGAACCTGCTTTGTGAGCGTTTTATAAAATCAATTTTACTTTTCTTCTTGTCTATTCGCCTCTATTTTTTCCTATCCTTGTCCTTTTTTTGACCTCATCCAGTAAAGAGCTGAAAGCTGGGGGAGAATAAAAAACAGTTTAAAATTCCTTCAGAACTTCTGAGCAATGCGCTAATTATGGCTGCAACGAAAACTTTCATCATCCAGGATCTGGATTCGGATTCGTATGGCTCATGGCTACATGAGCAGCCTCATCCAGTCGAGTACAGGGAAAAGAGCAGCGGTGCTTTCCTGAGCTGTCTGCTCAGACAGGTGTTTGCAGAGCCGCTTGCCTCTGGTGGTCCTGCTGTGGAGAGGCTTCAGGTCTTGGCAGGAGGCAGTGAGTCACAAAAAGAGTCTGATCACCTCGAGGTGTCACTACAGCGCTGCCGGCTCTGAGAACATAACATGAGCGCAATAGTTGCAAACTATTGTTTGCTTGAGTCTTATATAGTTCATTTTTTATTTATGTTTTTAGGGTAAATAATACCAAAACAAAACTGAGATGAAAAAAATATTCAAAGACTGAGGCTCTCATTATAAAAGGAATATAAATAGTGTGCTTTTACCTTTCTAGCATACTGTATATAACAGAAGTCAAACTCATTTTAATTAATGAGCCACAGGCAGCCCAATATGATCCTAAGTGGGCCATGTCAGAGAATTTCTTGCACAGTAAACTCATAATTTTCCCGTTGCTTTTAGTGTAAAACAATAAAAAATGTTCAAATTTAATGAACAACCCATCTACGGAGTACATGATGAATGATCTGAGAAAAGAACCTGAGATGTTTCTCCCATATTAGCCCCAGAACTGAATTTAAAATCTTGATCTCGACTGCATCATATTGTTAAGACCTACTAGTATCATATTATCCCAATAGAGCTCTTCCCTCTCAGACTGCAGGCTTACTTGTGGTTTCTGGAGTTTCTAAAAGTAGAATGGGAGGCAGAGCCTTCAGCTATGAGGAACCAACTCCCAGTTTGGATTTAGGACACAGATATCCCTCTCTACTTTTAGGATAAGACATAAAAGTTTCCTTTCTGATAACACTTAAAGTTAGTCCTGGAACTGAGTCTGATTTAATCAAGGCTGATGAGCTTTTAGTTATGCTGCTATAGGCTCAGCCTGCTGGTGGATTTCCTGTGATTCAGATTCATCGATCATTGATTTCTATTCCCCTCTTTTTACTGTTTATATCCTTCACAGTCGTTACAGTTTTCATAGTAGTACATTTTCACCCGTACAAGACTAAAAACAAAACAAAGGGGCAATTTGACCATTTATATCACTTTCACCAGAAGAGCTCATATCTGGCAGACATCACAGTTGCAAAATCATTCAGCCTGGGTTTTGTTTTCTTATGACCTGCTCCTATGCTTCTTCAGACCAGCCACTCCCACCAGTCCTCAGTACATACACCTCCACCTTTGGTAAATTATCTTGATGCCTGACCTTTCCAGCATTCTGTTTTCTTAACCTTTCCTCATACTTTGGATTCTGGCTCAGCCTGATCCCCCGTGTGTTCCCCGTCTGCCTGTTTTTGTAACCTTGAACCTGTATTATTGAAGTAAAACTCACTTTCTGCCTTTACAGCCTGCCTCCTGTTGTGCTCGTAAGGCCACAGGATAAAAACAATCAAGGTTTCACAGGTCTCACATTTCTATAACTACAAGAATGAGCAATCACCTTCACTCAGAAGTCGCTATAAAACATAACAAATTCTACAAGTGAGTTTAATATAAAGAATGAGGACCACGGGCCAAGTTTTAAAGAAATGAATCGGCTCCTATGAAGCATTTCTTTACTTCTTTACTGTCCCATAAATATGTAGGTTGTCACAGCACAATGAGCCACTTTACAACATCATCTACCATTGTGATTTAAAGCTAGTATTAAGCTAGCAACAGCATCAGTCTCAGCATCAACAACCAGAAACAGCGATGAAACCTCGTATGAATGACTTATGATTTGTAAGGAAGCTGGAGTGAATGGAAGATCCCGCCCATGTTTAAGCAGCAACACAAAAAACACAATCTGGCTCAAACTTCGTTGCCAAAACCGGTGACGTCAGTATCCGAGTGCTGTGAAGTCAACGGTTAGACGTCTACATTCAGCTGCTGGAAAAACACCACGTTCACAGACTGCTTAGTCTAATTAAAGGAGGAGCTCTCCCTACCAGAAATGTGATGAAAGTTCACAACGACTGCAGAAGAATATCTTATCTGCAGTATGTAGGCTATTCATATATGCTTAAGCACTTCAATCATATCAGCCAATTGCAGTACCCGAAGGGATGAAGGATTTCTTCATCACCATCTGACTTCTGCTTACTTTCTTCTCTGGTCGTCACTGAGAACTGTGAATGACCCTTTCACATCTTATAATGCTTTTATGTCACTAATATCTCACTCTGGCTGCAGGACCTATGATCTGTGCTTGCTCTGCTCTGCTGCATGTGTGCAAATGCTTACTATATCAAGTCTGCATGTCTGCCCTCACATTAACCTACTATGCACGCTTGTTCACTGCTCACATACTGAAGCTACAATGTCAGATCATTGTACACACCATTTTTGAGATGCTGGGAAAAATCAAAACACGACAAAGTAGAGCACTTAGTGCTGCTTAATAATGCATTCAACCCAAAATGTCTAGCTCTTTTCTTTACTTTAACAGAGGGGTCAGCTGAGGTACTGAAAGGAGATTTCACCACATGAAAGATCTAGAAACTCAAAAAAAGGAAGCTCCTTTTGTCTCCTGATTTTTGCATAAACAAGAAGCATAAAACTGGGTTTACTCAAAATAATTACTGTCTCTAACCAGTTATGTAGGTCAAAATTCCCATCTGCATACTGTGCCAAGCAGCTCCAATGAATATCTGCCAAACACTCATTTGCACACAATGAAAGAGTAAAAAAAAAAAAAAAAAGGTATAACCTTCGGTATGTTTTCTTTTTACAGTTACTGAAGTCTCCATTACATTTTACTGTATTCCACTCCGTTTTACTAAACACAGCTTTGAACCTTTTTGTTTGTGTTAGAGCTCTCGGTCATTCTGAAAATATAAATTCATTCAGCCAGAAAACCGTGCTGAAGAAAGAACAAAGAAACCGTGTTATCATCTGCACTAAGGATGGTGTAGCTTGAAACAAATAGTAGTAGAACTGCAGCCAAAGCCCTTATTTCATTCAGTAATACCATCGTACAGTCATCATGCCTCAAACTTCACATCCTATCCAAGTTTATTACATTTCTGACGCATGCTGTGCATGTATTATACTCATAAGGGTGCCAAATTCATGCTTTTGAACTCAGTAAGTGAGAGTCATTATGTGAGGGACCATTAACAAGCTTTTGCTCTTTAAAGTGCCCAGAAAGACTCCACCAGATGAGTGACTCAATTTCAGAGCTTTGCCCTAAACGTGCAACAGAAAAAGATGATCTTATCCACACGGCTTAAAAATTGCAATAAATTAAAACATTACTGGGGCTCAGTTTGGGAGAATTTGCAAAGACTGTCGGATTCAAGATGGGAAGAGGCTCTGACTGGAAGGATCAGGGCACACTGTGGTCAAAAAGGGATGGACATGTTACTCAGGTCAACTCTGACAGGTAAATGATGGTCATTTGGTACTTTGGGGGTCCAAAGTGTGCCAAAAAAACAATCCCCACACCCTTACACCCCTACTCGCAACTTGATCTATTCATACAAGCCAGGATGGTTGCATGGTTTCATCATGTTTACAGTAAATTCTGACTCCGCCATCTGAATGTTGCAGCAGAAGTCGAGACTCATTGATTTCTAAACCAGCCTGTCTTGACCAAGTCGCTGCCATATGATTGGCCGATCAACTAATTGTGTTAATGAGGTGTCTCTAAAACGGTGTCTGCCTTTTTACATTTCATAAAGCGTGTGTGACAGTGGAGCTGCTGTAAGAGGCGCTGTACCTGTCTTTGGTGCTGCAGGTGACGGTCAGGTGACGGCAGAGGGATCATGGGTGTGGTGTCGGGGACGTCCCCTGGAGTCTGTGGTAAACACATTCTGTCGTCTCGGTCTGACTCCCCCTCCGCCTGCTCCATGATCACTCCCAACTCTGGGAAGCCCTCCAACTTCTCAAACTGGAACAGATGATAGAGAAACAAAAAGCCATGTTTTCATTCGTGCGCTTAGTTTGTGGGTTTTTTTTGTGTACCAACACATTCTGTTTCAGGCTCACAATCGCTGAGCCTTTCCCAGCATGCAACAGACAGAAGGTAGAAACACACCCAAGTCTTTCACCAACACATCTGAGCTATCTAATACGAACAACAAGTCATGCTCAAAATCCATATCCGTGAGTTTAAACCACACAAGTATTCAGTCGGGGTTATTTTGGAGGAAATGAACTAACACTTAAGTTATGCAAAAATTATTATTATTTTTTTCCTTTTTTGGCAGCTGGATAATCTGCTCCTTCACCCCTTTAATTCCTTAATTTTCCACCTGAAAAACATCCTCGAAATTCAGTCAGTCAAAGCTCCACAACTCTAAGCCCTCAAATGAAAATCTCTGGGCTCCAAGGATAAGAGACACATGGGAGAATTTTGAAACACAATAAGTCGCCGTCTCCTTATCACCAGGTGACAGTGAGGTTTGCAAAACTCCAGCGAAAAAAGGAAAAAGGGCATTTTTAATAAATGGGAGCTCTGTAACGCCGCAGATACCGATGTTATTGAACTTGTTCCAAAAACTCTAATAAATTTGATGCAACAGATAGAAAGCAAAACAAATGATCGAGCGTGGTGTAATGCTGTGAAACCTTTGAAAAAATAGCAGCAAGTTGCCCATTAAATAACACACACACACACAAAAATCACACTTATGATGTAAAAGTTTAAAAAAACTCGTGTTTCAAATATACTTGGGATTACAGAGTTAAGATTGCCACTGATTGAACTGCTTTGGACTAGTTTCTATTATACTCTAAGTCTGTGAAACTGAACCCTGGTCCTGGTACTAGAAACGTAATTTCGTCCTATATCGCTGCATGCATGTCAACAAAGAGATGCCATTAATGCATACGTCTAACCGAGGTCAGCATTAACAGCAATCACAGAGAACATTTGCAGAAGAGCACTTACAGATCTTTCTGTATTTGAGGCATTGGACTGTAACACACTTAAAACGACAAAAATGACCATGCCCTCGCACAATTAAGAGGCGGATACAGTGTTTGCTGCTTTGTGCTTTAGACGTTACATATCACAGCCTTCTCACTGTGACTTGTACAGAAGTGTAGTGTGGCCTTCCCTGTCAGTTAGAAGAGCTCAGTGCTCTTTATGCTTTCTGTTCCAGGGAAACAGCCTAGAGGCAAAAATCATTCATTCAGGTCTATGGAGTGCATCAATCAGAAGATCCTCAAAAAACCCAAAACAAACAAACAAAAAAACAAAACATTTCAAATGTTTCTCGACACTCTGACAGAAAAAACACAGCAGCAGCAACCGAAGCTGACTCATTTGATTTCTTCAGGTGTTATACTTATACCATATTAATGCTTTTTAAACCTTTTATGGTTCAAACTACACCCTGCATTCACCCATCAGGGCAATCTAAGGTTCACAGTCTTGCTGGACTACACTCGTTGCTTGGCTTATCCAGCCTGCAGGTTGACGTTCTGATTAAAGACTGACCCCATCCAGGATTTACAGTTGTGTAAAAGTTGCCCGAAGTAAAGTAAACTTATTCGCAACTACACCATCTTCTATTGGTGGTGTAAATTTGAGTGTATTTATTATTCTTACTAGGATGGCTTTTGTTTCAAGTGTCCTGACACAGGACATTGTGCAAATGAGAATGTTCTCAATATAGAATCGTGAATAAATAAAGTTACTTGAATTTGAGTAGATTAGTTATTCTCTCCACGTGATTGAAGAGTTTTCCTCTCCGATCATGTTTAGCGTCAATAAACTGAAGTTATTCTAACAACAAAGCCAGCGCAATCTCAAACACATGGTCTCAACAGCCTTGAGCCTTTGCAGACTAAACACCAAAATAAGTTCAGCAGCTCTTTTTTTTCCAACCTTTTTTTGTTTTTTAAAGGTGAGAAGCATCGATTTGTTTTACTGTTTCTGAATCTAAGGACTGTAAAGCTCTTTGAGGGTATTATGATGATTAAAGGATATTAAAAAAAATCAAGTTTAAGTGAGATTTAAGGTCAAGGTAAGATAAGGACGATGTAAACACACAGAAAGAAACCTGCTGGTAACTCGCTGCTCGACCATCTGTATACAAATTAGGCTTCAATGAGTCAGGATAGAAAAAACGAGGGATTTAGAAACAGCAGCACAGAATTATGCAAAAACAGCTCATTCGAAGAAAGAAAATAAATTCTCCATCAGAAAGAAATTAAAGGAAAAGAAGTTATCACTGCTGGCTGCGGTGCATAGAGTAATCCAGTGAGTGTATTCATCTAAGAAAAACAAAACTAAACACATGAATCTTATAAATTAGGAGTTTAATCAACCAGGGGCAGGAGAAGATAACAAGGAGAAGTGCAACATCGACCGCTGAATCAACAAGGTGAACAACTAATGGAGTCGCTCAATCAGCCGGCCAACCAATTAACCATCGGTCCTGCGGGTTTGACGTACACATGAGTAAGAGGTGCAGGGCTGCAAACGATTCAGGATGAGTCACTTGCTTGTTGTCGTTTTCCTCGTGTTGTTCCTAATGATTGACTTAAACCACAACCCACCTTATCTGCAGCATTTTTAAGGGATTTGGGTTACTCCGACAGAATATCTGCACTGAATTACAGCTTCCTGGAACTTTATTTATTATTCAGTATATCCACGGCTACCTTTAATTCTCACTGGATGATGAGAGTAATGGAATGAATCCAAAATGCTGACTTCTGTGCAACAGATCATCTTCATGGATGATGCAAAAGGTAAAACCAACAACTGTTCCTGGATTCTGTGCAAAGTCCCCCACAAGAGAGTGAAGTGAAAATATTGAAAAATTCATCAGAATGAGCTGCCTGCAGGGTAAAAGTTAAAAAAAAGAAAAAGAAAATATTTTCTGGCATAACTCTTTGATCCTTTCCCTTTCATTCCCTAATTATTATTTTATTAACAATTATTTCTTTGCGTCATCATCACTTGTGTCTGGTTTCTGGTGCAATGAAGAGTCAAAGCGCTCAGAAATGAAGAGAATAATTTCATCGATAAAATCTTAAGTAAAAACTATGTCCACAAAACCCCCGTCGGACTCACCTCTGGGTGCACCGAGTCGTCTCCAGAGTCTTCTTTGCGTCCGAGCTTCCAGTGCATAAGGATCCACCTGAGCTTCATGTAGATGATGATGATGTTGCGTCTAAAGAGGCGGACCTCTTGCTGCAGCATGGCTCTCTCCTGAGCCCAGGGCACCTCATGAGTCTGAAGGCCCTGCAGCTCCAGACCCTCACGCTGGGCCTCCATACGTAAACGCTCATCATCCTGCTGCAAAAAACCCTCCATTCATATAGTGAAATAAACAAAACAGAACTATCAAATACATACATACATATAAAATCTTTGTTTTACTTGGATTTGACCTTCCACTAATATCTTTGTTTTTGTGATCGAACTTGTATTTTCATACTCCAGCATGCAAAAAAGTATGTTTTATTTTATGGTGTTGTAAAATACACCTGAGAAACTGTCACTAGTCGTCTTTTCCAGTTTAAAGTTTTTTCTTTTGTGTGTTGTCAAATATGAGACGTTCCAAGAATGCTTTACAGCACTGAAAAATCAGAATTATTTTTCACATTTTAACCAGCCAATCCAAAACTTCCTTTTTAAAAAAAAATGTATTGTGTGCCAGATTATGGATCCTGAAATTTCAGGTTTTTTATGTTCAATAGTTTTTGAGATGTTCAGGTTCAAACATGGCCTTAGATCTCAAAGTGGGAAAAAAGTGTGCTGGAAGTGGATCAATGGCCCATTTTTCAAAAACTATATCTTAAAAAGTATCTGATATATAAAGCTAAAATTTCACACCAATCAGTATATAATCATCAAACCCTGGACCATAAAGTTTATATGTAAATTGGTGACAGTCGAGCAGAAAATGGTCAGAATTTGATGATTTGGAATCAAATTACTCAAGAGACACTTGGGGATAAACCATAAAGTACCAAGAATACAAAACATAAGGGAAAAAAAAGACAAACCTAAACAAATTATGAACAAAAACATATTTTGTTGCAAAGCCAAGTAGAATTAAACCCAAACTTGAATCAAATGAAGAGCAGTTTCATTGATAACGCACACTGAAGACTGTATCACATCAGTGTTGGTCTAAAACTATTCATTCAATAAAAATACTGAAACTTTCTTCCCCATCGGATGGTGTTGTGCACTTAAAATCTGCTCAGCCAGCAAAGATAGAAAACCCAGCAAAGTGTGATACCGCTGCTCCTGCGCTCATTCTCTGAAGGTGTTCAGACTGAATAACCGTACCTGAGGCAGAGAAGCGACGGCCTCCCGTTCCTCCGTTGCCGCCCTCATCCTTCGCTCGTGATCCAGACGAAACTGGATGTCAGAAGCAGGCGTGTCCCGGAGCTGAACCCACAACAGCACAGCAAACAATTATTTAACCATATCCCTGGATAAATTTACACACATACTGATGTCTCACGATTGGTCTTGAAGCTATAATTGAAAGCCAAACAGGGATTTGTGGGCGAGATTATTCTACTTGATCATATTTATAATTTTCAATTCACTGCAAAATAAAAACTCACCGAGGAAGACAAGGGGAAGAAAAACCCCTCAAATGAGATCCGAGTTTTGTGCAAGGAAAAAACCCCATTAAAGCTTCTTCTGCAGCATCTCAAGAAATGATTAGGATTTAATGCTGCTCATTTCAGGCTGGACTGTTTCTTTATTTAGCAGCATCAAAGCTTTATGATCAAATTTCAAGCACTGGACTTTTTCATTTTTTGTGAATTACCAAAGAGTTACATTTGCTTCATGCCTGATCGGGCAGGTGTAGAATGGTTTCTATCCCCCAAATAAATCTTTCTAAACATGCGAAAATTGTTAATGCACTAAAAAATTGAGAATTTGCAGCTGAACTGATTCTTTTGTGTAAAAGTTTTCTGAAAGCCTATCTTTAAATATGAAAATGAGTTCATATCCAATTAAATATGAAATAATTTGCATAAATTACCAAGTGATAAAGTGCATTAAAATAATTAAAATGCTGGAAACTGTGGTGCTAAAAAAATTGAAGCTAAAATATTACATGCCAACTGCAAAGGGAATTGGCAAAGTTTGTTTAACTACAAGTAAAAATGCTCTTAGGGAAATGATATGTCCATGTTTATGGTTTTGAATGTGATGATTCGTTTTCGGTCTTCATCTCTTTCATAAGACATCCGCATCTTTCCCTCTAAAAATACCCCAAACTGCAGACTGACAATTTGGAAGTTGCAGCAATTTATAATGCGATTTCTCTTCTCTATCCTTAGCTGGGACTATACTGTACCCTCCAACAGCGAGTTGAGCTGTTCAGCGTGTACTGACCCTGGATCGCCTCCCTGTCAGCCCAATGTCAAATGCAAATCACACAGGCCAACAGTGCACTGCTAATCCTGCCATATCCAAGCTGCTTTCCCCATTCATTCACTGCACCTCGCAGATTATACTGCAGCAGAGAGCGCAGGGACAAAAAGAAATCCACATGAATGTGCTATAACTGTAACTGTAATAGTTGTGTGTCACATCGCTGTCGCTGCTGCCAGTGCTCTGCATTACATAACAGCCAGCAATTTCTCTATGAGCACAAACATGAGGCAGCGATTATGAATCACGGTGTCCTGCGATTACACAGCCAGTTTATTAATCAGCCGAGTCACCGAACGAGCTACCAGATCTGAGATGATGTGTGCTGGTAGCGCTCAGGTCTTTGATCTTCTGTGTGTGTGTGTGTGAGGGGAGGGGTATGGGTATTGTGGTTCCCCTGTGTCAGCTGCACTTTTACATACATTAAATATGCTGAATCACGAAAGTAATACTGGTAGTGATGAACCAGAGCCAGAGGGCGTTGTTGCAGAGTGCACTGCCTGCAGATTCAGCTCTAATATGCTAAATACACACACAGGCCTAACAAGTCATCCAAATGTACTGCAGTTGTACACGGCTGCTGTTTAAAAGAGCAACAAACTGCCCGCCCACCCGCAGATGCACACAGGATCAGCAAATCTGCTGCAATGAATGAGCAAAATGTTTTCAAGCTCCTTTGAACTTTTATCGGTAATCAAACCTACTTCTCGTCCACTACATCAAAGTTTCCCCTAAAGTTTCCTGACATCAAAGTGTCCAGGGGTGATACAAATTTTCAAAGAAAGAAGAAAATGTGAAACCAAAGGAGAAATAAAATAAATTGAACATCAGTAGCTGTGGGAGTGGATTTTAGTGTGGAAGTAGAGCGAGTGGATGAAGTGACATCGTGTTCATCAAGAAGTGACCGTGGCTGGAGTGTCACTAGACATGCTGGACTTAGAGGCCTTCTGGACAGTTCAAATTTAACCCACTGTTGTTTACAATCAGCCAAATTTGGAATGTATTTGGATACAATGTAAGATGCCTTTGTTAGGCACCAACATAACTTATGTTTGTACTAGTGCTGTCAGCGTTAATCTCGTTAAAATGACGTTAACGGCATAACCGCATTAACGCGCCAAATCTCCGTTAGCTTGTATCGCCCCGTGTGTGGGCCTGCACAGCGTCAACGTGTTAGCGCAGTTAGCTAACACGTTAAAGAGCTAATAGTGCGGATCGCCCCATGCCTGGACCTGCATGGCGTCAACGTGTTAGTGCGGTTAGCTCTTTAACGCGTTAGCTAACTGCGCTAACACGTTGACGCCATGCAGCCCCACGCATGGGGCGATCCGCGCTAACTCGCTAACGGAGATTTGCTGCGTTAATGCAGTTATGGCATTTACATCATTTTAATGAGATTAACGCTGACAGCACTAGTTTGTATATAATATGCTTTTTGTCTTTAATTTCTAAGTAATCTGTGAAATCTAACTCTTTACATTTGACCTGTACCTTTAAGCGTTCAACTTGAGTCAACTCCAAAAATCAACTCCAAACTGTAAACCCCTGACTATCACCAAACAATGTCACAAGTGCAACAGAACAGATATTATCAGCTGGCATGCACAGATCACTTCCATTTCAAAGGTAAGCTCCGCATTCATTGTATCTTAAATACTTGTGTCAGGTTAGCGCTAGAAAAATTTGGAGATAGAGAGCTGCAACTCTCAGGAAAGGAAATAAAGTATGTAAATAGGATGTCTCAAAGCTTTGCACATATCAATATGTTGAGATCTAAATGTTTGAGTTAGTTCTGGAGTTGCTGTTTGGAGTTTACATTCATCCTGCAGAGCTGCACTTGACAGCTATTCACCCTGCGGAGCATTTGAATCAGTTGGTGATGGAGTAATATAAAAACAGTGTTCAGGTCAAAAAAAAAAAAACCTGTCCAGATTTATGGTTCAGACTTAGCAGAAGGGAGATGGAGGAGGCACTGACCTCTACTTTTAAAGCCAGGGGCCTGTGGTACCTAGTGAGTCCAGTGGCTCCCCTGCTCTGGGCCTGGCCCCCACCCTGGCTCTGGCTCTGGGGCTCCACGCCTCGCTCCTGTCCTAGACGCCACTCCAGCTCATCCCTCTGACCGGACTGTGAGTGACGTGGGGTGGGGGAGGGAAGGAGAGGGGAGGGAGGGGAAAGGGGGTGGGGTGGGGGTAGTGTGGACGGTGGGTGTAAGGGATTAGGGGGATGGGTGACAGGTGCGGGATACAGGGGTGCAGGTGGTGGCGGTGGTGATGGTGGTATTGGAGAGGGAAAGATGTGTGAGGTGGGTTGTGGACAACAAAGACAGAAGACACCAAACAGGGTGAGGGGGACGAGAAAGCGGGCAGGGAAAAACAAAAACAGAAACAGAAAATGGGTAAAGAAGATAAGCCGAGGGGGGGGTAATAATCAACTAACAGACTACACGATGTGGAGAAGAACAAACGGACTACAGTACAAAGAAGAGTGCAAAGAGGAAGACCAACTTAAAGATGACGGCGTATGAGAGAGATGAGAAGAGAACGAGAATGAGGATGAACAAAATCATGGGCTGAAACATCTGGCGGGAACACAAAGAGGAACAAAGAGAGGGAATCGGGGAGGAAAAGAATGCAAAACACTTGTTATGAAGCGCATGCAATGAGGGATACATGAGTCCAAACCAACAGCTGAGAGATACCACGGCAAACTGCAGAGCTAGCACGCTAAAGGTTTTCAACGCATGCCCGTGCACAGCCGTGTGTGTCGTAGAAGCAGTAAACTAAAGGGAAGTTGCATCTTGAGCCTGTACGATGCACATTGTTTTCAGACAGTACAGCATTGAAAATACACTGAAGTCATTGGAGGCTTCGGTCAAGCTTTTGTAGCAACATGCTAGCTGCCTCCTTTGTAGCAGTGCTCACATGTTTCTTCGAGTGTAATATTGCTACTAGCAAGCAGTTAAGTCATCATACCAAAGAGGTAAGGTATTTATCAAAGAAAAAAAACAATGGTAAGTTTATCTGCTACAACAGAGCGACTTTTATTGTTTCCACCTTGTGAGTCCGTGTCGTCTTTCGAAAATTTAGCGTTGCCAACGAAACTTTAGCAGGAAATGCAGTTTTGGGAATTTTGTCATGTGTATTTGTCTGTTTGGGTTTTGTCAATGCAAAAATGCAGCAACATTGTAAATTGTTGTTCCCAAAAGTTTAATAAATGTGTAGCTGGGGTCAAAAGATGGATGGGATCCATCTTATGATTACTGAATAAGGGGCACCAGGGGGCCCATGGTCCTTTTCCCTCTTTACGCCTCTGTCACAGAGTCTCTCTCTCTTTTAATGCATTTTTATTCTATATATCAAATATGTTTAGAGAATATTTAACATTTAATATTTTACATGGCTGCAGTGTGAGATATAATTGGTGTTACAGCTGTTGCAATCCTAATGCAGGATGTGCTCTAATTTCTTATAGTTTTTATTTCTATATCTTGCAAAGTTGACAATATTTTCCATGAGTGTTTGAGAATCATTCAGAAACTATCTTCTAAGTTAAGAACAACTTCTTCAGAGCCTCATAAGTAAGTATATGAGGTTTTTGTCATTATCACAAGAATATTTTCAAACTAAGCTGTTGTTTTTATTATAACATTTTAATATCATAAATATCCCACAATCACAAAACCTGCATTTTTCATTTTAAGGGTTTTGCTCTCAAGATAATTGAGGTTTCATTATCACAATGTTATTACAAAATTTCAGTACTGCTGAGCCATATTTGTAATTTGGAACTCACGTTAATAAAAATATTTTCAAATAGATAAATTGTCATAATTATAACTGAGAGAAGTCTGAGAATGAGAAAATACCGAGATGGTGAGTTATAATGTAGGAAAAAAAATCAGTGAACATCAGAGAAGTTTTTAAGGGTGAATTTATACATATACATCTTAAATTGTATAATTCATTAAATATACTTCTTCTTGACACAACATACTTAGTCATAAAGAGACGTTTTAATGATAATTTTCAGGTAGAAATACAAAAAAATTACAAAATAATTACATGAAAATGCCTATTTTTACTCCTTGCTGAATGCACTTTTATAAAGAGCTTCATATTTAAATTTATCACACACACATTAACTACATTAATTACATTCTGAAGCTTTGAGATTTTCCAGCTTAATCCACCTTCAGCAGTTCTCAGTGCTTGAAGGCTTTTTTCTTTTCTTTGTTTGGAACAAGTCAAGGTTGTTAGTTCAGCGGTTAGCTTTAACTAACCCACCCAGCTTCACCCAGAAAACAAGTGAGTCCAACAGGCAGAGGAGCAAAGCAGAAACAAGTCATTGGACAGAATGAGTATGGAGGCAGCTTCACTCTATTATCTCTACAAAGCACACTGGGTTCTTCAAGGGAGAGATGTTTAAAGAGCCGTTTGTTTTATTCCATACGACAGTCTGGCTGATTAGAAATGACATCCAAGATGTCGGCCTGATCATGCAGCACAGGAATAATGAA